>NC_045743.1:17345847-17353017 GCF_008692095.1 Etheostoma spectabile | reverse complement strand
CAACAAAAACCTGGTCTAAAGTCAAAAACGCAGCATTTCATTGTTATTGGTAAAATGTGCCTAGGCCACACACACACACACACACACACACACACACACACACACACACACACACAGGGTTGCTAAAAAATAAAAAATAAAATGATTACAGTGCAAATCCGCCATCATAAAAGCAATGCGCCAAGGTACAAACACACCTGTCTAAGGGAATGGGAGATGACCTCTGATTGGTCAATTGCATGTTACGTTCAAAACACAGCTATGAATTAATGAAGACACTAAGTACAACCCTTATGAACCATGAGCCTGGCGCACGGACCCTTTTTTCTGCCGTCAAACTAGCAAAAGTGGACTTGGACACGCCCTAAACGCACCTCCGCCATTCACACCATGCGCTTAGATCGTTAAAATAGGGCCCTTAGTCTTGTTTTAAGGCCACTTGGGGTAAGATTTGAAAAACAAAAAAACATTTGCTGCTGAATCAAGGAAGAGAATGATGAAAAGAGAATGTATAATTAAAATCCAAAATATATCTGTCAACAATATCTGACCTTTTCTTAGACCAGTCATTTAGTTTAGTGTACTCACTGTGGACCTCAGGTATGCTCTGTGTGTCGTATTCACGAGGCTCTGGAAAACAGAAAAGTTGAAAGAAGACAAGATTTAGTTGTGTTTAATTACATTTGAAATAAAAATGAATGCAGTTAGGTTTGCAATTTTGCCATTTAGAAACTATAATAAATAGCTTAGCAAATTGGGATAATTCAGGTTGTTCTTACTTTCCACATAAAGTTATAATCAGAAGCAGCAGTAGCGGAGAAGCCAAAATCAGTCGATGTGTGTGTGTGTGAACAAAGACTCCGTTGTAAGCATCACAGTTACATCCCCGTGTGCACAAAGACACTGTACACAGGATGACACCCTCCGAGCTTTGGGGGCCCAGTGGACCACAGCACAGAGCATACAGTAAAAACACAGCAAAGAATGTGTGTGTGTGTGTGTGTGTGTGTCCAGCGTACTGTCATGCATGTTAAATTTAATCCATGAATGTCTACATGTGATGAGTTGCAGAGCATGTTGAACATAACACATCTGTTAACATGCATAATGTGGCTGTGCATCAGAACTACAGTATGCATCCGTGCACATGCAGCGAGCTGGATTCCACGTGAATACACGACAAACAAGAGTGTTGTTCTCCCTCCCTCTTTCTGTCTCTCTTTCTGCCCCTCTATCTGCTTCTGGTTGCTGGATTGCAGGCACAGAATGGGAGACATGTGAGTGGAGGATTACAAGGCCAACTCGTTCTGTATGCCGTCCCAAAATCCTGGAGGGTGACTCAGCGTAAAGCAGTACCAGGAGTCCCGGCTGTCTCCTCAAAGTTTATCGATCTCCTGATTCTATGATCTCATTTGGAGACCTGTGGCATACAATAATGCTCAAAGCTGATCTACAGTGGGGCTTCAAGGACACTTGCTTTATATGCTCTGGGTTTGACAAGAGGATATTAGAAAGGCTGTGTGAGCAACTCCAAAAAAGTGGCGTAAAGGTTTTGATGAAGCCTCATAGCGTCACAGCATCAGACTTTAAACATGAGCAGCAAACATAAACAGGACATTTCACCACATTAGTATGTCTGGGAATAATGTCCCAGCAGAGGGTGTAAATTTCCCACGAGGCTGTGCTTCCAAGTGCACTGATTGATTTAGGACAAAAAGCTGACATAGGAGGGCCCGGCCTGAGCTGGATCCAGGCCTGAGACGGGGTCTGTGACGGCACTCAGCACAGCTGTGAGGAGTCAGAGCCGGAAAAAACTGGAAAAATGGAAGAGATTAAATCCCTGTGACAGACTTGGCAGCCTGTTATCAATGGCTTATTATCTGAAAAAGAGAGAGGAAACCGATTTCTTGTGACTTAGTGTCACAAAAATGAAGGGTCTCAGACAGGTGGCTGACAGATTAAAGAAATCCAGGGACCACCAGGAGCTGCCAGAACCACTTCGAGGCTGCTCCTTATGGATTCTCTAAGTGTGTGAAGCAAGGTTACAAAGGGATAGTTTACAACGTTTCATTAGTTTTTATTTCATTTTAGTTTTGACTTTTGGATTCAGTTGTACTTTTAGTTTCCAGAGTGTGTTGGTTAGTTTAGTTTCAGAAAGGTTTAGTTTTGTTAGGGCCAAGTATTCTCAGAAGTACAGGTATGCAGCTACGTATCAGGGGTGTAAAGATTCACCGATATGAATCCAAAGCCTCCAAATCCAAAGCCATTTGTGTGATTAAAGACTTTGTCGTTCATGGTCGGGGGGGCATGGGATCAGCCAATCAGTGCCTTTGTTTGGGTGCAAGGTTTCGTGTATTTACGTGATGTATGTGATTAGGTCACAATGGCTGTGTGACGTGGACCTATGTGTTCAAGTCCCTGTCTCTAAGATTACAGCAGCAAGGACGCCATTTCATATGGTTAAGTGTCTAATAAAGTTGAAGTTATACTATTAACATGTCCTAGCTTTACTATTCCCTAGTCCCTTTTACAAAATATTGGTTTTTATTTGAAGGTAGAAGATGCTTTTTCATATATATTTGGCTTATTTTAATTTATAATGGGAAATAAATGTATTTTTTAAAACATTTTAAAGCAAATATTAACTATATCAGATTACCGACTCGTTTCAACATTGAATCAAACGGATTGTTCCATATTAAAATGTATTGTCTCGTATCGTAGACCATATGTAGAGATACACCACACCACACACCACCACTATATATACACACCCAAAACACACAGCTGAAGAATAACCATGATCTTTAATATTTAAACTTTGCTCTACTTTAGTGTCAAATGTGAAGCAATTATTTCACAACACCATCTCATTTCAAGTCTGTTCAATTTACTTGATTTTTCAAAGTTATTCAGTCCAATAATGTCCGAGCTTCTTGCAGTACCTTGAATAACCTGCATCGTGTTGTTCACTCGAGCTATTATGAGCTTATCTTAAAAAAATCTTGAACTCGACACAACCCACACATGTGATGCAGTAGTCATGGTGATGTTTAACCAAGTGCGATTCAACAGGCTGCACATTCTCCATGCAGTTCCAGTTCAGCATGCAGCTGCTGAAGCCCCTCGAAGCCTTTCATTTATTGGGGATTTCTCATGATAAGGTCAAGCTGCCTTCTTGCAGTGCTGTGTGACTCAACTCCTGACCTGCAGCCCCTCCACAGGGCTCGGAAAGAAGGGAGTGCAACACATGGAAATCTGTTAAAGTGCTCACATTTTATATTTTGTGGCTTTTTCTTCATTCCTTTAAATGTGTTAAATGTCTTTTTTGTCTGTGCATGTTATAGGTTTACAAAGTGAAAAAGCCCAAAGTCCCCCCCCCCCCCAAAGGGACTTACCATCTCCAACAGACACACTGTTCACAAACTGCTCCAAACAGCTCTACTTTACTTCCGTGATGTCACTTTGTAACACACGTTAACATATAATGCTCGCCTAGCTGCTAGCATAACACACCCTTATACTCTGCTTCTGACTGGCTAGTAGTCCTTACCTAGGTACTGTCAGGGCCCTCATACTCTGCTCCTGACTGGCTAGTAGTCCTTACCTAGGTACTGTCAGGACCCTCATACTCTGCTTCTGACTGGCTAGTAGTCCTTACCTAGGTACTGTCAGGACCCTCATACTCGCTTCTGACTGGCTAGTAGTCCTTACCTAGTACTGTCGGCCCTCATACTCTGCTTCTGACTGGCTAGTAGTCCTTACCTAGGTACTGTCAGGACCCTCATCACTCTGCTTCTGACTGGCTAGTAGTCCTTACCTAGGTACGGTCAGACCCTCATACTCTGCTTCTGACTGGCTAGTAGTCCTTACCTAGGTACTGTCAGGACCCTCATACTCTGCTCCTGACTGGCTAGTAGTCCTTACCTAGATACTGTCGGGCCTCATACTCTGCTTCTGACTGGCTAGTAGTCCTTACCTAGGTACTGTCAGGACCCTCATACTCTGCTCCTGACTGCTATTAGTCACCTAGTACTGACAGGGCCCTCATACTCTGCTCCTGACTGGCTAGTATCCTTACCTAGGTACTGTCAGGAACCTCATACTCTGCTTCTGCGACTGGCTAGTAGTCCTTACCTAGGTACTGTCAGGAACCTCATACTCTGCTCCTGACGGCTAGTAGTCCTTACCTAGGTACTGTCAGGACCCTCATACTCTGCTTCTGACTGGCTAGTAGTCCTTACCTAGGTACTGTCAGGGCCCTCATACTCTGCTCCTGACTGGCTAGTAGTCCTTACCTAGGTACTGTCAGGGCCTCATACTCTGCTTCTGACTGGCTAGTAGTCCTTACCTAGGTACTGTCAGGACCCTCATACTCTGCTTCTGACTGGCTAGTAGTCCTTACCTAGGTACTGTCAGGACCCTCATACTCTGCTTCTGACTGGCTAGTAGTCCTTACCTAGGTACTGTCAGGACCTCATACTCTGCTCCTGACTGGCTAGTAGTCCTTACCTAGATACTGTCAGGGCCTCATACTCTGCTTCTGACTGGCTAGTAGTCCTTACCTAGGTACTGTCAGGGCCTCATACTCTGCTTCTGACTGGCTAGTAGTCCTTACCTAGGTACTGACAGGGCCCATACTCTGCTCCTGACTGGCTAGTAGTCCTTACCTAGTACTGTCAGAACCTCTACTCTCTGCTTCTGCCTGGCTAGTAGTCCTTACCTAGGTACTGTCAGGCCCTCATACTCTGCTTCTGACTGGCTAGTATTCCTTACCTAGGTCTGTCGCCTCATACTCTGCTTCTGACTGGCTAGTAGTCCTTACCTAGGTACTGTCAGGACCCTCATACTCTGCTTCGACTGGCTATTAGTCCTTCCCTAGGTACTGTCAGGGCCCTCATACTCTGCTCCTGACTGGCTAGTAGTCCTTACCTAGGTACTGTCAGGGCCTCATACTCTCTTCTGACTGGCTAGTAGTCCTTACCTAGGTACTGTCAGGACCCTCATACTCTGCTTCTGACTGCTAGTAGTCCTTACCTAGGTACTGTCAGGACCCTCATACTCTGCTTCTGACTGGCTAGTAGTCCTCCCTAGGTACTGTCAGGACCCTCATCTCCTGCTTCTGACTGGCTAGTAGTCCTTACCTAGGTACTGTCAGGGCCCTCATACTCTGCTCCTGACTGGCTAGTAGTCCTTACCTAGGTACTGTCAGGGCCTCATACTCTGCTTCTGACTGCTTAGTCCTTACCTAGGTACTGTCAGGGCCCTCATACTCTGCTCCTGACTGGCAGTAGTCCTTACCTAGGTACTGTCAGGACCCTCATACTCTCTCCTGACGGCTAGTCCTTACCTAGGTACTGTCAGGCCCTCATACTCTGCTTCTAGACTGGCTAGTAGTCCTTACCTAGGTACTGTCAGGGCCCTCATACTCTGCTTCTGACTGGCTAGTAGTCCTACCTAGGTACTGTCAGGGCCCTCATACTCTGCTCCTGACTGGCTAGTAGTCCTTACCTAGATACTTCAGGGCCCTCATACTCTGCTCCTGACTGGCTATTAGTCCTTACCTAGGTACTGTCAGGGCCCTCATACTCTGCTTCTGACTGGCTAGTAGTCCTTACCTAGGTACTGTCAGGGCCCTCTACTCTCTTCTGACTGCTATGAGTCCTTACCTAGTACTGTCAGGGCCCTCATCCTCTGCTCCTGACTGGCTAGTAGTCCTACCCTAGGTACTGTCAGGACCCTCATACTCTGCTCTGACTGGCAGTAGTCCTTACCTAGGTACTGTCAGGACCCTCATACTCGCTTCGACTGGCTAGTAGTCCTTACCTAGGTACTGTCAGGGCCTCATACCTGCTCCTGACGTCTAGTAGTCCTACCTAGGTACTGTCAGGGCCCCATACTCTGCTCCTGACTGGCTAGTAGTCCTAACCTAGGTACTGTCAGGCCCTCACTCTGCTCCTGACTGGCTAGTAGTTCCACCTAGGTACTGTCGGGCCCTCATACTCTGCTTCTGACTGGCTAGTAGCCTAACCTAGGTACTGTCAGGGCCCTCTCATACTCTGCTTCTGACTGGCTAGTAGTCCTAACCTAGGTACTGTCAGGACCCTCATACCTGCTTCTGACTGGCTAGTAGCTTACCTAGTTTCGGTCAACCCTCATACCTCTGCTTCTGACTGGCTAGTAGTCCTTACCTAGGTACTGTCAGGACCCTCATACTCTGCTTCTGACTGGCTAGTAGTCCTTACCTGGTACTGTCAGGCCCTCATACTCTGCTTCTGCCTGCTAGTAGTCCTTACCTAGTACTGTCAGGACCCTCATACTCTCCTCCTGACTGGCTATAGTCCTTACCTAGGTACTGTCAGGACCCTCATACTCTGCTCCGACTGTATAGTCCTTACCTAGGTACTGTCAGGGCCCTCATACTCTGCTCCTGACTGGCTAGTAGTCCTTACCTAGGTACTGTCAGGCCTCATACTCTCTCCTGACGGCTAGTAGTCCTTACCTAGGTACTGTCAGGGCCCTCATACTCTGCTTCTGACTGGCTAGTAGTCCTACCTAGGTACTGTCAGGGCTCATACTCTGCTTCTGACTGGCTAGTAGTCCTTACCTAGTCCTGTCAGGGCCCTCATACTCTGCTTCTGACTGGCTAGTAGTCCCTACCTAGCCACTGGGCATGTGCAACTCCCAACAAAGATGGAGAAGAAGTGTGATACCTCACTCTGTAGCCAAATCAGAGAGCTCAACACACAGGGTGAAAAGAGGAGCTGCAGCAGGTAGTCTGATGTTTTCATACTAGATTCTAGTCAGAATATGAGTCTGATACTGCTCCATTAGGCTGTGATTATTGGGCGTGTTTCAACCAAACCAGGATAGAAAATGCCTCTGCACTTATTTGGCAAGACAAATAAGCAATTAGAGCAACGGATAGACTCACAACCAATCAGAGCACTGGAGTATGTGACGTATTGTATGTTGAACTTTTGCCGAATCCCATAGGAAGGACAACCAAAACATCTTTCTGATCAAAAAATGCCTCGATCACAGTTCCTTGTTCCTGTTTGAAAATTAATGTGTTGTCCATATCTTCTACAACAGATGCAATGGCGGAATCTACCCATCTCAATTCTCAAGTGGCAGCCATCTTTGTTGTAAACAAATTCAACCCAAGCA
>NC_045743.1:17339839-17345837 GCF_008692095.1 Etheostoma spectabile | reverse complement strand
GTGACGTGGTTGATTACGTTACTGTTGATCATCTTTCCATCATCGCAAAAAGCCTGCCCTGACAATCTGATTGGTCCAAACAGCTCTGGTTTGAGCATAGTTGCTCCACAGCGGATCAAGTCCGGACTGAACTTCCCAACCTCAAATGTTGTGAGCGGGGCTAAGTTCGACTGGCATCCAGGCTTTCAGCAATGTGCAGTACAACCAACAGTGTGGTGTCTTTTGGAAAATTCAACCATGTAAACCTATTCTGAAATAACCTCTTAATACAATAATGAACCTAAAAATGAGCATAATTTGAGCACTTTAAGGTTGCCCCTTCAAAGTAACCTCAACCTTCCACCACATTTGTAACCATAGATTCACATTCATACAGCCATTACCACTTGGCAAATGCCCAGAAAACATCTACAGTTTTGGACATCTGAACACTGAGCAGCTTCAGTTAGCCTGGGTTAATCTCTCTGCTGAAAGGTGACAGAATCGTGCTGTTAACCATTGACTTACATACCCATTTTCATGGATCAAGGATTAAAAGATTCCAGACACAATTACCGGTGTTAAACATTATTCTGGGAAACCCATTACAAAGCCTCACATTCCTTATTCTGTACAGAAAACCACCCACAAAGTCATCTTGTTAAAAAACTGACCTTCAAGATCATTCTGAGAGCAGCTGCGTTCCCCGCTCAGCCTCTTGAAGAGCGATCGCATCACCTTGGCACTGCCGAAGCGCTTGAAGCGAGCCCGGACGTTTTCGTGGTACCACTCCAAAGTCCCGATCTTGAGGACCCTGTTCGAGGAAACAGAGGCGACAACATAGGTACTGATGACTTTATACTCACCAATAGTTACAGAAAACACTTGATGGAATACAAACAATCCAACACCCAAGACTGAAAATGCCTCTCGACACAACATGAAACTTTGCTCCAAGTATCAGCAGAGGCTCCACACATGAACTAGAGCATCGAGAACATTGTGTACAGAGAGTTTACTAAAAAAGAAGAAAGAGGTTATGAATGACTCACTTTAGCTGTTGCCGTTTCCGGTCGAATGCAACATAACAGGGAGGAGAGCTAAAGCTTAGTAGAGTGCGGATCGGGCCGGATTTTTCTGTCCGAGCCCGGCCCGCGTCCGACAGAGCAGTAACCGAACCCGACCCGAGCCCGACAGGCATTAAGATATTTATGTCCGAGCCCGACCCGAGCCCGACACAGTTAAAATCGCATTTGTTTCCGCAAACCTTACATTAAACATAACCAACAGGTTCATCACTATCGGCCTTGACAACTATGTAGAAATACTTCCACACAGCTGACTTTCCTTCGTTTTCAATAGTTTTAAAATCTCCTGCGGCCAACTTCTTTTTAACATCTTCCATCGTTGCGCTGCCACATGTAGCTTAATACGCACGTCTTTCGTTGTCACAGCTGGTTTAACAAATTTCCGCACACAGGAAGACGGATGTTAGGGTAATATTTGACATTTATTTTAATCCAAAAACGAACATATGCATCAGGTGAAACAAGGCCCATTGGTTACCTACATAATAAGCTGTTTTAAATTCAAAATGTTCAATGCCTTATGGCGCTGATGTGACCGAGCCCGACCCGAACCCGAGCATCCTTTCTAAAAATCTGTTCGAACCCGGCCCGGCCCGTCGGGTACCGTCGGGTCCCGTCGGGCTCGGGTTGGGTATCCATTGTCTAAAGCTTAGTTCCATATTAATGCACAGATAATTTGTTGTTTTGTCATTACAATATTGACCTTGTAGTTGAAAAAGAAGCCTCATGTATGATAAGAATGACATTTCCTCCTCTGGAGTCCGTTCATCTGCATTTGAGAGTGAGACTTTTTGACTGACAAGATGACGGATAGTGTAAACAATAACTGCTAAAGTGAGTCGTTCAAAACTTTTTTTAGTAAACTCTGCGACACAAACAATGTTTTAAATCACGTGTCAAACTCAAGATCCGCGGGCCAAACCCGGCCCCTTGCAAATTTTGATCCAGCACACAAATACACTTAGATTCACAAAACATTATGGCCCGCCTTGTTGTGCAGGGGAACATTTTCCTTAACTTTTTTTAGGGCTTTCTGTGGACCACACTGTAAGTGAGAAAGCTATTTGAGACATGCAACAATACACAAAAAGATATTTGACTCTTCAACTATATTAAAGCACGTCAATAAACTCTACATGTCTGGCCCTTGACGTGATTCTCATTTTCCAGTGTGGCCCTTTGACATCCCTGTTCTAATGTTCGAGTTTGAGCCTCTTTAGTCTTTTAAAAATACTGATTTTGATATGATCATAGTAGCGCCCCTAGCTCTTCCATTCAAAAGGCCATTTGAACAAAAACAAGATTACAGTAAATCTCCAGTAGGGGACCCTAAACTTCCCTTTCCCGAGCCACATCAACCAGCTCCGACTGGGGGGTCCTGAGGCGTTCCCAGGCCAGGTTGGAGATATAATCTCTCCACCTAGTCCTAGGTCTTCCCCGAGGCCTCCTCCCAGCTGGACGTCCCTCCACCTAGTCCTGGGTCTTCCCCGAGGTCTCCTCCCAGCTGGACGTGCCTGGAACACCTCCCTAGTGACCCCCCCAGGAGGCATCCTTACCAGATGCCCGAACCACCTCAACTGGCTCCTTTTAAACGTGAAGGAGCAGCGGCTCTAGTCCGAGCTCCTCTCGGAGGACTGAGCTTCTCACCCCATCTCTAAGGGGGACACCAGCCCCCCTCCTGAGGAAACCCATTTCGACCGCTTGTTCCCTGGATCTTGTTCTTTTGGTCCTGACCCAGCCTTCATGACCATAGGTGAGGGTAGGAACAAAAACCCTACTCTGCACATTCACTTCTTCTATTGAAACACTCAGGACCTGCCGTTAGTCTCCTGGACAAGATGGGTTTTCACGCGTTCTCACGATATCTGTGAATCCAGGTAACATGGTGCTGGCCTTGCTTTTAATTTTTGCTTTTTTGCTGCAGGTTTCATGTTTCTAATTTTGTCATTTCCTACCTGGCCATATGACAGGGATTACACACCCAGCCATGCTCCTTCTTGTTGTAGAGACTGCAGGACTTGCAGATGTAGAGCTGGCAGTCCAGACACTGACGCTTGCTGTTGACCAGGAACTTAAACGGCTGGAGACATCGAATGCAGTACGACTCCGTGAGGCTGGTCTGGTTCCCCAACAACTCTCTCTTGGTGTCTTCTTTCTCAATCTTGGTCTTTAGCTCCCTAAAAAAAGACAAAAAACAGAGCTGTTCACTCCATACAGTGAAAGAAATGAGTGTGTTTCTTTTTATTGTGATTTACATTTTTTATTGTTTTAACAACATACAATTTGCAACGTGAACACCCCCCTATCCAGACAAAAATCAAGAAAAATTGAGCAACTACAATATTCAAGACCATTCAACAAAATCATACGTGTCTCTCCCCAGCACAAAGCTTATAGGAAAGAAAAAAGAAAGTTCAAGTAGTTTCCCCATTCTCTAGTATAGACATCCAACTTGGCAAACCGTTAACATAATCATTAATATGACATTTCTTTTGAATCACTTGAGTCAGTATTGCTAGGAATAACAAAACTCATTCCTACTGAGCACACCCACTCGCCACCTCATGCAGCGGCTCACAGGAGAGCCTTGTAGTCACGGTAAAGAAAGCACTTGGAGCCAGACTGTTTATTTATTGTCTTAATTTAGTGTAGTCTAAGCAATATATAGGCTTTCAATGTAGACATAGAAACAGGAAATGAGAAATGCAGGTAGTGAATACATATTACTATTATTTTTAAATGGACTGTCTTCTCGACCTAATTGCATTTTAACATAAACATTTAACATTTATACACCAAACCTACAGTTGGCCCAGCTAGGCTACGTGCAGAACACTGAATGTTATTTTAGTCAAGTGAAAGAATGGCTTTGGTTGTGGATCTTACTCTGAGCTAGCTCACTTGCTCGTCTGCTACAGATCTACATGTAGCCGGCTGATTCACGTGATTGATTGACCTCCGAGGTCAGAGGGCGTTGCCGACTTTTTAAACCTCGGAAAATCTGACTTCCAAGTACAAATGGAAAGCAATGTTAGGGTCCCTCATGTCTCGTTCTGGAAGGTCTGTTAAGTTATCATTTGGCTTTATTTTCCAGTAGTTATGTGAAGTTGACCTCCTTCCATGACCCTATAACTCTTAAGCCTTCATTTGTTTTGTTGGAGCTTTGTTTTGCAAAAATAAATCTAACTTGAAGAACTTTACACCTGTGTTTATTGGCTGCTTGGTCAAATAAATTGTTTAGACAATTATGGCTGATAATCAAAACCCTGATGGAGAAAATGAATGGGATTTTACTTCCAGAACCACACTGCCGAGCTCTGTACTGCAGGACTTGTTGCAATTACACGGCCTCTGGTAAAACAAACAATGATAATTGTTTGCAAAGGGCCCTTGAAAAAGGTCTGTATTTGACATTAATGTAGGGTTAATTACTGCAGGTCTATTGCTAACTAATATCTGGTATTCTGTATAGTTGTAGAGTGAAAATGCCTGTCACTTTGAAAATAGAGAAACACTGACACTTATCCTCCAATTGGGCTGCAGAAAGAAGCAATAACTAATTTTTTCAAGGTTGGGGAAAAGAAATTGTTTGGCAAAATTGGGTTTCAAGTTGGGATTTGCTGGAAACGAGGTGTGCACACTGTTCATGGTTAAACTCAGCCACAGTTGGTGTTGTCATGCCTGTACGAAGACCAAAACCAAAACGTGGGCTTACTTTATCTGGCAACCAGCACTAGAACTGAAGCGGCCACACACAAATACCGAGCAGATGGAGAAACGGACGTTTGCCAAGAAATAGTTCCAACACGTACCTCATCCTAAAATGGAGATACATGTATGTTTATGCTTGTGTACATTAATAGGATAGATTCTCCATGTGTATTTATGTGTAACTTTGGCCAGAGCCATACTAGTTCACTGTTACTGTTTCCCTCTGACTGCAGTATTTATGCTATGCTAAGCTACCCATATCCTACACTACTCATCTCCCTCTAAGAAACAAAGCCAATAGGCACATTTCCCCAAAATGTTGAACTAATAACTGTTGAGCTGAATGCATTTCAAGGTACATTTCGTACTTATTACTCGCTTTGTTTTTACAGCTAAAAACTAACAAACCGTGTTCCATTTAATTATATGGAGATTTTGTGAGTCTCAATGAGACACATATGAGTGAAGGGATGGTTGTCGGCACACGGATGGCTTCACCTCGCCATCTTACTGTAAACATCATGTCGGCCTCGTTACATGGGAAAAGTCGGTAATGGGAGGAAAAACTACTACGCTTTTCCATGAACATTTGGTAATAGTAGAAGTAAGAAAAGTTTCATAGATTAGATATTAACCGCTGAAACATTCATAATACTGTAAATAAGCAAAACGTTGACTCAAGAATGCTTATTGTCCTTCTGTGGGACACAGATGTCTCAATATACTACATTTAAACGTTTTGTTTTCACAGTTTGAGCTGTTGAATTCAGGAAAGAGGTACAGGGTTCCTTTGTGTAAATATAATAGGTATACATTTGTCTAAATATATAATTTGTTTTATTAGTCCCCAATGGGGAAATTACTGCACTACACTCTGTTAGTACTCACACACAAGCCTGAAATACACACACATGCTCAGGACCTATACATGCACTATACATGGAGAGATGTCAGAGTGAGTGGGCTGCCAGCTGAACCAGCGCCCTGAGCGGTCGGGGGGTACGGTGCCTTGCTCAAGGGCACCTGGCAGTGCCCAGGAGGTGAACTGGCATCTCTCCAGCCACTCCAGCAGGAAACAAGTTGGGAGCATGGTCACTCCCAACTTTTTGGGTCCACACGGGGATTTGAACCAGTGACCCTCCGGTTCCCAACCTAACTCCCTATGGACTGCCACCCAAAATCACTGCCGCCCAACGTGGGGCTCGAACCCACGACCCTGA
>NC_045743.1:17338157-17339829 GCF_008692095.1 Etheostoma spectabile | reverse complement strand
CTCATGCTCTACCGACTGAGCTAGCCGGGCTGTAAATCGCAGTAAAGCTCATTAATGAGCAACAATGAATGTATGACTATGAATTTTTTAATGTATATTTGTGTCTGTGATGGATGAAAAGGTTGAATGATATGGTTTTTGATTGTTTTTTTGTTTTGAAGTATGTCTTTTATCTTATTTTAGTATAGAAAATCGTAAATCTGCAATTAGCACAGGCCCCTTAGTCGCCCATATGTCGACTGTACATTTGTCTTTTAATTGTTTTTAACCCCATGCTTGTTGTTGTGTCTGTGACTTTTGCAGCTAAGTAAGTAGCTTAGGGTCCAAAGCAAATTTCTCCTTAGGGAGACCAATATAAGTACTTTGACGTTTGACTTTGACCTAGAGTATGTATCTGTGTACATTAATGTTGCCTGTTTATGTATCCATCTACATTATAGACCTATTTCTGTCATTTGGTTTCCCTCTACCGGTTTAGTGACTATACCTTTATTTGTTCTGGTGCGTCAGAGTAAGTTGCTTCAATCAAAGTACAAAGGTTAATGTTTTTTGAAAAAAATTCAAACACACCAAACTATACCAGAAGTGAGAAATGAATGGGTTCCAAATCGTCCTGAATTTCTCTTGCTTCCCATCTCTCAGATGTGTTATATTTTCAAGATGGATGCAACTCATTAGGTGTGAATTGAAGCTAGCGGGGAGCAGAACAACCGCCTTTTAAGTATATCAGGAACATGTTTATTGTAAGTAATTATATTAAAATTAGCAAAAAACATCTATTTGTTTTCGTCCATGTAAATCAATCTCCTCCACTCTGAGTTGAGTGGAGGAGAGAAGTCATATTCTTTCTCCTGGACCCCAGTACAGTAGCTGTGTTTAAGACCCTGGATTATATAATAATCCAGGGTCTTAAATTATATAAATAATAATAAAACTGAACTAAAATTGAAATGCTCTCACTAGTAGGAATGAGTAAAATTGCGCTAGATAATAACATACACCTAATAATTATAATAGTGGAGAGGAAAAATTCGGATAACAAATCTCCAATGTCACACAGTTATGAGCTCACTCAGCGATGAGAGATGCTGACGGTAGTGGAGGGGAAAGAATTCAGATAACAAATCCCAAATGTCAAACAGTGTAGGGGGAATCTGGCAAAACAGCCACCAAGGATGGGAGGATGCTTATTGTTTATTAGGGCTCTTTTTAGGCCATGCTTTTTAAATTATAGCCCAGATCATCTGGATTTATTAGCTACTTTGTAAGAATCCCAAAACCTTCTGCAGAGAGAGCTGCTGGCCATTAGTGATGTGATTTAAAAGTAATATCTGTAAAATCTGCCCTCCACTGAAACATCAAATCCTGCAGGTCGGGTGCAGAATGACTCGATGGATGTGCTGCAGGCAACGTCCAAGCATCCAAGCAGATACATGACTGGCATGGTCAAATATTCATGACAAGTGCAATGGGAGTCTTTGAGTGAGAGTGGTGCCATCATCTGCAGGGTTTGATTAGCACTTTATATAATTTTTTTGTGATCCAATTTTTGATTTTTTGTATATATTCAAACGAACAATTACAAACTACACACTGAGATAATGGAACACGTCCCAGAGCCAAAAACCACAGAGAGGAAAGCTGGGAGGGAGGGAGACAAAACAACACACAC
>NC_045743.1:17337619-17338134 GCF_008692095.1 Etheostoma spectabile | reverse complement strand
ACACACACACACACACACACACACACACACACACACACACACACACACACACGAGACCCAACACATGCGCATGTTGGCTCTGTTTGTTAGAAACATTGACAAAAAGAACGTCATGGAGTGACCAAGGCTCTCATTAAAAGGTACACCAGCAAACAGACACATCTGGGTTAAACCAGGTGAGGAGGGGCCTCAGTACGTAGGACCAGAAATAAGGTTTTGGTTGGGAACTGAGAGGCCACCATCCTCTTTCCTTCTCTGTAGAGAAGACATCTTTAGTTGCGGCCATTTGCCTATCAAGATACATTTAGACACAGCTGATTGTAATTTACGCCAATAGCCTGCAGGAGGGGAGAGAGGTGGCATAGAGCTAACAAAACGAATCCTGGGTAAAAACATTCATTTTAACTACTAAGATTCAGGCTTCATTTGACACGGGGAGACCCATCCATTTTTCCATGTCTTTCAAAACTTTGTTTAGAGCAACAGAAAAGTTATGTTTAATAATCTGGTTTAAG
>NC_045743.1:17324421-17337609 GCF_008692095.1 Etheostoma spectabile | reverse complement strand
ACCTCAATGCCTAAATATTTAAACTTTTAAACTCTTAATTCCTCAGTAGCAATCAATCTGTCTAGGCTATCTGATTCCTCTGCTGATAACTGAGGCAAGTCAGGCAGATTTAACTAGCTGTCACAGTGAGACTTATCCAAAGTTACCTCAGGTTCATTCAGATTGGAATAAAATGTCTAAAAGGATTTATATATTTCGACAGGGTTAGTTCTAATATTACCATCTGAAGATTTAATAGTGGGAATGTCTGCAACATAATCACTGGACCTTAATCTCATAGCGAGAAGGTGACTAGGTTTAGCACCCTGCAAGTATTTGCGCTGTTTGTACTGTATTTTACTGTGAAAAAAAATCACAAATAAAAGGCTTCTAAACCCCGAACTACACAACTGAACATATTCCAGCAGGAATTAGATCTGTACCTGGGGAAAACAAACATCTACAAGATTCAAAGATTGCAGATTGCAGGTTTCCTTACGCTAGCATGTAGCTACATGTAGCAGTGTATGGAAACACTGCAGTGGCAGGCCTGGAGCAGATTACCACGTAAAGAATTCAACATATATACAGTATATATGTAACAATACATAAGACAGGAAATTAAGAAAAAGCATGATAGGTCCCTTTTAATGTACTGTTTCACAAGGACATGCAGCACTGTGGTATGCTCCCGCCCAGGTTGGCTCTTTATCAGGTGCAGAGGAATTTAGGACGCAGCACTTGGACTAAAGTGTGTGTGTGTGTGTGTGTGTCTGTGTATGTGAGCAGCATCATATGTAAACACAATCTTTGTTTATAAGAATACTCGACCGGGCATCTACTGTATAAAGTGAGAACTTACATATATTTACATATAAAAAAGTAATGGGTTGTTAGATAACGCCCAACAGCACTCAGAAATAACTGCAATATACAATATAAATTAGATTGCTTTCTCTTTCTCCTTGTCTTCCATGCTGAAAAGTCACAAAAAAGCTTTACATTATAAAAAGGAGACGTGACTATGTGCATTTTCTAAGCCGTTTTACCAGTTAACACACTTCAGTTTGTCTTCAAAATCCTCCCTTTTGCTCGGTATTTGATTAAAAGCAGCTACTGCAGCGTTTGTGTTCAACCAGCAAAGCTGAGGAATCCGGGTGCGGCAGCCAGACGTTCACTTAGACACAGACAGCTAGGAAGACCAAAGGAACTGAGTGTTCCCATACATGGTCATCTTCTCGCTTTACACACACACACACACACACACACACACACACACACACACACACACACACACACACACACACACACAAGTAAACTGTGCAGGAAACGACAGTTGTTTGGGGTCAACATGCTGTAAAAGCAACACTGACATGTAAATTTTTAAGTTGACATAGTTAACAAAAGCCCAGTTGTACGACTACTATTTCATAATCCAAAAAACAACACAACTGAGGACACAAGTAACCAACAGTCACACTGGAGGCAAGTAAACAGGAGCTTAGCAAAACAACGTAAAAGGTGCAACGCAACAGGTCGCTGTTTAATGACGTAGCTTCTCTTATATCTGGACAATAAGGTTTGTTTTAAAGGTACACTTTAAAATTTTGCTCAATGTTTACATTTCTGTCTGTGGACATATTTTGTCGACTGTACAAGACGCAAAAACTAAACTTAATAGGTGTGTAGTTGAGTGAATCTGTGTATTAGCTTAGCATACAAAGAAGGACAAATTTAAGATGCATAGCAGGTGTAAACCTTCCTTTTGCAATGTGCCACTGAACATCTCTACATTTTGAGGACTACCCTTACTATACTAGACTACTGCTGCTGAGGAGAGGTCATCCCACATCCAAGCAGGGGAGGAAATCCCCTCTAAACATCTTCCTCCAACAGCCTGATATCTTAACCATCCATCAGTCCCGATTGCCAAGGAGACATGTGAGCAGTAGCTCAGTGAGTCAGGAGCAAATGACTGAATCGTCTGTTGGAGAAGCTCAACAGAGTTAGTATTTCCACTGGTATACAATTGAAATCAAATAAGGTCAGCCTTTTTTTCCCTGTAAAAACATCCAGGAGAAAACCAATTATCTAGCATAACAGGCTTTGAAGACAAGACATGTGACTACTGGCTCTCTGTGATATGTGAGGGCCCCGTCTTTGTCAAGCTGACATGGTCATGACATAACGGGCAGTGAACCATCATAGGAAACTAATACTGGACAGGGTTTCCATTCAAGTGAGATTTTTGACATAACTTGATCTAAGTTTTGAATGAAGAAATCATAAATGCTGACTTCATAAGCAATAAAACACACCACCCCTCAATTCGATGTAGTCAGGGGGTTTTCTTATGACCAGAGGCTAACAGTAACCATGATTCAATACCAAAGTCAACTTTATTGGCAAGTAAGTTTGCACTCACAAGGACTTTGCCTTGATGCATATGGTCCATACAGTGAACAATAAACATGTTGAAAAGGGAATAAAAACTAAAGCTAAGTAATGCTACAGTCAAGAACGTAAATACAGAACAGATTACAAATCATACATCCTTCTTTTCCTTCCTAAACTGTTATTTTGGACATATTTGTATAGTGTATTTTTACATACTTTATCATCTATTCTGTATTTACGTTCTTGACGGTAGCATTTAAAACTGTTATTTTGCACATATTTGTATATCTACAAATATGTGCAAAATAACAGTTTTAGGAAGGAAAAGAAGGACGTATGGCTTGTGCAGCGTGTGCAAATTGATCAGGCGGGTGTACAAATGTTCCCAGCATATAATGTGTGTGCATTGGCCAGGAATACTAGTCCAGGATGTGTGTTAATGTGACATGTAGGGACTATGGGGTCAAGAGTCTGTCAGTGGGGGTCGGAGGCCTTGCCACATTCGGGAAGAACCTGTTCTTGTAGCGTGAGGTTTTGGTGCTGATGGACCGCAGCCTCCTGTCAGTGTGACTTTGCAATCCTAGGATGGCAACAGGGTGTTTTGGCTGGACAGCACCCCCAACTTTTTTCATCGGTTGTCCCAACGGCTTCTTCTTCTGTTTTTACGGCTGCCTACTGTGATATCCCAATCCAAGATCCTGCTGAGGATGAAGCTCCTACTAAAACACCTTTCATGATGATATTGAAGTAAGTTAGTAGGTTAAGTTTGACTTTTTCATTCGAGATGACTTTGTGCCTACACAACTTTTTTCATTGGTCGTCCCAATGGCTTCTTTTTTACGGCAGCCTACTGTGATATCCCAATCCAAGATCCTGCTGAAACTTATTTTGCAAGGATTATTATACTAAAACGCCTTTTGTGAGGATATTGAAGTAAGTAAGTAAGTAAGAGAAAAGATAGAAAGATGAAGTCGTACAACCAATGAAATGAGTTCCTCTTGGTCCAGACAAAAACGTCTGTCACCATCCTAGGATTCAAAATTTCATGCCAGGGGTGGGGGGGAACGGCCACAACCATTTTCTGCTCTCATCCCATACTTGTTCAGCTAAAGTAAAAGTGAAAGTGCACACTATCCTCTCTGGTCGAAGGTTTTAAGCTGAGGTCTTCTTTGTCGTCTGTAACCACACCCAACAGTAAATATCATAAGGTCCTGGAGTACAATTGTACATTACTGCAGCAAGGTGAGCTAAGATGAACCACTGTTGAGGAGGTGCTGATGGGTAATTTATTAACCTTAAAATAAATAACCAGTCTACAGCCAAGGCAGCCACTCTATGAGACTGTATGAGACATATAGGCACAGCTTTAAGCCAAATGCTAACGCTAGGATGCATTCATGCATTCATTGGCATGTTTACATGCTGTGTAGCAGGCCATGTTTAACCGGCTTGTTAACAGTTGGAGGACACTGTATAAATATTTTGACTTCTGTAAAAAATCATGCTAATCTTTTATTTATTATCCTGATTTCACAGAAAGAAAAAAAGCAGAATTTAGACATGTTTAAACTGGCACAGCCCCAATGGCTACAACATGTTAAAACTAATTACAGAGGGAAATACTGCACTACACACGAGTCACAGCTGAGATATATGATGTAAAAGATTTATAATTTTATATTTAACATGAAGTGTAATATAGTATGATTAATTGTTTGTTCTGGATAATAGGGACAGAGTTTAAACTCAGTAATGGACAAAAATATCTTGATTTAAATGTAGACTAGAGACAATTTTAAGCAATAAATGATTAACTACTAGTGTTTTATAAAATGCGATCCCTATACTCTAAAGGGGATCTATAGTGAGGCTAATCCTGAAGCAAGCGTTGGCTTCTGTGGGGTTGTTGAGAATGAGATCTTTTTAACTTACCCGAGTCTGTCCTCCTCCTTCTTCCTCAGGTCGAAGTCCCGCTGGACGACTTCCCAGACGTGCTTGGCCTCCTCGTCCGTGAGCTTGGAGAGATCCAGCTTCTTGCCTGTTGTAGTGCCAAGCATGATTAGGAGTTTGATGCCCGTGGGCTGGCAGGCGGTCCTGTGCTGGGCTACAGTTGGATAATAATAAAAATACAGTAAGCTGTTTGCAAGTTATTAGTCAGCATTAATAGAGGAACTGCTGTGCAAGAAAACTATTGACTTAAAATGAGGTCACTGGCATTACTCCCTCCCCCAAATAATTGATCAGCGTTGCACTGCCAACCATTCAATGCACCATTAGGTGCTGAACTTCACAACTTGCCATGAGAGTTAATCAGTTGGTCAGGGAAAGTCATGTTGTGTTCACGGTACAAGGCTGTGTGACAAAAGGTTGGAAATAGATTTTAAGCATGTTTGCATGTGAATGTCACTGAACGCATCACTGGGATCATGGAGAATGCATATCACAAACAGCTTTCTGAGTTAATATGTTTCACTGCCCTTTGACCTTCAACATTGCAGCTAGACAATCTACCAACACCTAATCAAATGCCTCAAAAGAGGCCCCCGTTTACACCCATTGCTTATTCCTTATGGGATATGTTCAGATTTTTACTATTATAATGGTATTTCTATTGAAAGCAATCCTTTCCTAATGCAAAGCCACTGTGAGAAATGGGGGACAAAATCCATGGTCTTTGCAAAAAAGTAAATTGCAGGTAGCTCATCAGCAAAGCAACTGAAATATAAGTAATATTTTGTGGTGGTTTGGGGGGGATTTGCTTTGATTTCTTTTCCTCTTTTGGTCCTGTCTTGTGTTTAAATCTTTCTCCCCAGCCTTGTGTTGTTGGTCCTGTCTCCTGTTCCCCTGAGTGTCTGCATGTTCTGCTTCCTGTTTTATTCTGAAGTCTGGTTGTTGTCTTGTCTCGCCTTTAGTTTTACTTCCTGTGTCTTCCCTCTCTTGTGATCACCTGATGTTTTCCACCTGGTTCCCTGTCCTCGTCCACAGCCCTGTGAAGGAAGGTCTGGCATTGCGAGACAAGTCATGAGCCGATGCCTAAACCTTAAATTTTTGAGAAAACTGCTTTCAGTATTTTCAACTGCTGTTTTCTCCAAACAAATCGGCCCGTAATAATAAAATTGATCACGGGTCAGTTATATGACGCACTGGTTTAGATTAGGTGCTTTAAATCTCTGTGCCACATGCGTCGGTCCTGTGATCTGGGAAGGTTTGGCACAGTTAAACCATCACATTGCTGAGCAATTTTAATCAAGTCTCTGTTAAATGGAGCCTGGCCAAATTATTTCACATGGTCCGGCTTCATAATGCCTCGGTTTCAGAGGATGAATTGACTCCACTCAAGCTGAAAGAGCACATGTAGACACATAACTAATACCACCAAATTGCACTTAAGCTCTCACATAATCAGTAAAGGAATGCACAGGAACGTCACGTAATTGTCTTGTTTACCAGATGTAAAAATGTCTTAAACGCCTGGGTAGCCTAATCTAATTCATGCTCATGCAACTGGGCAGTAATGGTAAAAACAACCATGCAAACATGAGAAACAGGTCCCATCTAAATGGAACAACCTGAGTAGAACATTGTACAACAGTAGAAAATAGTGCTTACAACTTTCCCACATTTAAATATTTACCCTTGAAAACCCGAGCAGTATACAGAAGCTTTGTGAATTTGCTTAGAGGGTGTGAGTTGCTTGGTATCTTACTGTTGTATTAAAGGGAGATTACGAAAACATAGACTTTAATTTTAATGAATATTCCCCATGGTAGTTACATTTTTATACCTTAGCTAATGAAATCTTAGTTGTATAGCATTCTCTACAAAGGAGTTCCTGTGTTAAATGACCTGTCGATACACACAACTCAACAGGTGCACCCTGAAGAACTCCTTGTTTGCATAAGGAAGGTTCTGCTTGATAACAGGTGTGCAGGTGTGGGGAGACACAAACCTGGAATAATTATAACTAACTAAAAGAACAGTAAAGATGAATTATTTTGTTTTTTAAAACATTTTCCCCTTACAAACCACTGCATGCTCTTATGTGTGGCAATCTTGGCTACAATTTTAGTAGATTTAAGAAAGTTGGTGTTTGACTAAATACATGAATTGTGTTTTTAATAAGTTGAAACACTTTTGAACATGGTTCTGGCCCAATATGTAATGAGCTCTCTGTCACACACCAACAGTTTAAGTAGCACAAATCTCAAAAAAGACATAACAACATGATTAAAATTAACTTCTAAGATGCCAACATGTGTAGGCATTGGCATCATTTTTCTTTCTCTTAACATCCCATGGAGATCAGTGTATGTAGAGATAACGTACCTTAGGGGGTGACAGTAGTATGCAGGCGGTTTATCCTCTGAAGGCAGAGCAGGCTGACTGCAGGGCAAACTAAGTAGCAGACAGCAATGCTAATCACATGTCTGGTTCACCAGGATGAAGGAAGGCAGGAAGACAAGCCTCCTCTCCGCCTTCTTTCCCTTTACTTCAAAGGGTTTGGCTCTGTGCTTTGCCCCCCCCTTGGCTTCATTGATAAGGGTATTACATAAATGACTGCTATTGGTTGGCTTTAATGTTGGGGATGGGCTTATCAATCAATTGGTTATGGAAGCAATTGCTCATTTATTTGGGCGTTTAATAGCTTGTTCAGTATTGAAGTGAGCCGTGATCATGAGGTCACACAGAGGCCAGCTGGGCTTAAATCCCTGTCATGTGTCATGGATCCTATGTTACAGAGAGGCATGTCATCAGAGCAATTAACTATCAAGGGACATCTCTTTAATGACACTGACATTCATGTCCTGTGGCAAAAAACATTGGGAGGTCTTTTAAGGTGTAATGATACAGCCACAGCATAGGAATGCATTTTTATCTCCATTAATAATAAAAGTAGTGTTGGTTTAATATGGGACTGTTGTTTGCACAGTGGGTGGTTCTTTCTCACGGTGGAATCAGGTTCCAGAGATGAAGTCAAACATTTACACATGGCATTATGACTTGGAAGACAAAGTTGCAGTTGTTTTTATGTCATTACGATTACTCTAATGTGCTGTGAAAGTTGAATTGAGAAGGGGTTGTGATAGAAATACAGAATCTGATTACAGCACATTTTAAAGAATCTAATTGAATGTGGAAATCAAAACAGGCTGAATTTAGAGAGCATGTCCATGTTAATTTATTTTAGAAGGATTTGCTCCTGTTTCCTAACATCCTACAAAAGGTTGATTTGAGCCATGTGACTCTTCCAGTAGTGCAGTTTTCTTCCTCTAATCACCAAGCCCCGACATCTCTCTGTGGAGCAGATAAACATGAACACAGTCTTAGAAGAGCTTAGTCACACAGTTATTTTTTTACACTTTAAATTTTTTGTACAGTAGTTATTGTAGTTATCGCTGGGATTCAGGGCACTATCCTGCTGAAGTAACCATTAGCATTTTTTAATAGGCAGTGTGAGGAAAAAAAAAAAATCAACCCAGTTTACACCAGTCTTGTCTTTTCATATATCAGGTACGGCCCAATACATGTAACTTAAAGGTGCCCCGTGGAGCTGTTGACCACTAGTAGTGCTGTAGAGCAACGCTTTCACAAGACAGTGCTTTAAACAGGCAGTGAAGCACAAAGAAGCGTAGCAATGCGCCAGCAAAGGCAGTGAGAAAGCACTGCAAAGAAATAAACATGGTTGTAAACCGTGAACAATTTAAAGTATTAAAAAATAAATGTTTGTTAGACCTCAAGGATTCCCACAATGCATTTTGATGGGAAACAGTGAATGTAAACACTGTCGGTGGAGTAAATGTGAGGTGAATTTACATTCATTTATTATATGTGTAATATTTGCAATCAATTGCAAACAAAGGGCAGATATAATGTGTAACTCATGACATTTTTAAGTTGCATGAATGTGTCATACATGCTGAACTACATGCAGAATAATAAATGTGCAATAACTTCTCTTAATAATACCTAATCATTTTATTGAATTATTAAGTTTTAAAAGATGTTTTGAATCACCAAATGCCCTCACACTATCAAACATGGAAAACCAAAGAGGTTGTATGACAGCAATAGTGCAGATTTCTTAAATATGACATTTTAAGACTGCAGTCATGATGTAAATGGACATCCCTCTTTGATAACAAGAACTTCAAACCATGAGAAAAACTGCAACAAAGGTTTGGCTTCAGAACAGTCATCGTCCAGTGGGTGCTAACATTAACTTCCTCTCAGTGTATCTTGGACAGCACCCAGTGCACCCAAGCTAGTGTGTCTCAGAAGGCTGAACAGCACCTGATCAACAGGTTTGTCTGCATGGTTTTACTCTCCCTGTGCCGGCCTGCAGAATCCCCAGCAGAGCTATTTAAGGCAACTTGAGACTGGATGTGACGCATGCAATATGTCAATTTACTCTCAATGTAAAATAAATAACCATATGATCCATATCCCTATGATATTTTAGAAAAGCAAAGTAGTAGTTATTTCAAAAGACTACAAGTGACATTTCTCAATCATGGAGGTTTCATTTGGGAACTAACAGTCAGAATTGGAGTTTAAGCAACATTGCGTAACATTTGATTTGTCATTAGTTTCCAGGTATTCAGTCATTAAAGCAAAGAATTAAGAAACCAAAGTCTGTTGTATTGTTTTCCTGATGATGTCGTTAGATGAAAAGTTTAGGGATCACGGCAGTCCATCAAATAACTCCAGAGACATTTTAGACATTTTACTCAAAATCACAGAAGTCAACCTAATAGTGGTGCTAGAGGATACATCAGTTCACCAAAGTCTTCAGCACGTTGTCTGAGAACCACGACAGGATATCAGATGGTTATGGTGATCAACTGTATGACAGACACTGCCATACAAGAAAATTCCATTCCATTCCATTCTTAAAACAGCAAGTTAATAACAGCATGGTTGCCAAAAAAAACTTCAAAACTTGCGTATTCACAGTATGAGTGGGAGCCCCAAAACGATGAAGGTGAGATGTTTATTTTCTGAACTACATTTGCGTTTCCTTGTATTAACTTTAGTGTTCACCAACAATAACTTGAATAGCATTACCTCGCATTGACTGTTCCTTTGCAATTGTTGCAATACTACAGAAAGGAAACACCATGTGACACTTTATATTATGCATTTAATGCTCAAATCTCCTTTTAAAAAGGCAGAACCCTGACGGTACACAGCCAGTGGCAGTGACCACGACTGGGGGGGGGGGGTCTGCCTGGCTGTACTGGGTGAAGCTGTGGATAAGACTCTTTAATGCTCAGATGAGCGCTGCACTTGGGGTTGAATCACTGAGGCTATGATATGGTAGCAGAACTGTAAATGTACTGCTCCTATTAACATTAGCCAAGAAAGCATTAGTGAGCCACAAAAGATCTGAACCTGTGGTGCTTCTGTCAGATATATGTTACAATCCAACATGTTCCTGGTTTAAGCTAGATCTCTAATTCAAATGTAAAACCAAGCAATTGGCAAGAACAGGTGACAGAATATGACTCAACACAAATTCTATCAGAGTTGCTTCTCTTGACCAGTCGTTATGTGGTTTTGAAGTCTGCTCTCTTGCCTGACGCCCCCCCACCCATCCTTTCTGTGAGATTAGGCCTTTTTAATATAACTTTGAAATGGACTTGCTGATTATCTCTTCCTGGTTTATTGTTGGAGTTGTGGCCCTCCTCCCCCAGTAATCATTGCAAAACAGGAAAAGCCCCATTTACAAGTGCTGTACACGGAGCCATAACAGCAGGAACCCGCCCCCCCGACTCCTAAAACCAGCACAGCAGTTTTTCTGTAAGCAGTTATACTGTTTTTTAGTGAGTGCCTGACATTTTTGGGATTTTGTCAAAAAGCTGGCCATTTCCAAGGTGCATTATGCGTTGGGGACCATGGGGACGACTCCCAAACAAAAAAAATTGAGACTACTAGTATTTTGATCATTCTGATGCAACTGATGCTTTCTCATGAACGGGTTCATAAGATACTGAAAACAAAAGCACAACAATATGCAGAAATTCGTATAATATCTTCCAAAATTACGTTGGTTGCCGACCGGCCATGAGAAGTTTAGCCGACACACATGTGAGCCATGGAAGTTAAGTACTGCCGCTACGTGGTCAATGCATTCATTATTATAAGTGAAAGCTGTGTGGACCGAATGACAAAGGCTTATTGTAAAGACAGCTGCTCTTACAGTGTCACATGTTCCCTAGAGGGAAAACTGCCAGACCTTTTCCTCTCTGTTGTGTGACATTTGTTGTGTTAATTATTCAGAGTGTGAAAGAAAATCAGAAAGAAGAAACGGGAACTCTCTTCAGCCTCAACTGGTCTGAGGCATCAGTCAAACGACGGTATCATTCATTACAGCACATGGAGACAAGAAAAATAAGAGCATATGTTCACGTTCTAGACAGAAAGCCCTCTAGTGGCTGCAGGAATGGAGCCCTGCAGTCCTGTGAAAGGGCTTTAGAGAGTTCAGGTAAATGTTAGTGATAGTTGTAGGACTAGAAGGCTAAACTATTATGAAAGTACTGCAGTTAGGTTGAGCACTTGGTGAGCATTGCCTTCATAAAGCAAAAATAGTATAAAGTGAATTACATCTTGTTGTTGATTCATGTGGGTATTTACCTTAAAAGCCACATTGAGCTTTTTCTGTCCTGTAGTGTTCAGGATGACTCAAAAACAACCTTCCAGCAGTGAGTCAGTCTCACCGGTGCTCTGCTCCTCATCTCCAGCCACATGGCCCACTCCTTAAACTACATCAGTCTCCCTCCATCCACCAGATGGCCTGGACTGCCCCGTCACCTGACTGCCACACCCATCCACACACACACCTGGTCCCACTTCACTAATGAGCTCTGCCTGGCCTTCAGCCACTCCACGTATACTGCTCCACTTTTGCATTGCTCTTTTGGAGTTTTGGTACCTGCCACCTCCCTCTTTGTTGTGAGTTGCTGAGTGGCACATCAAGCCATCATGGAGCCAAAACTGCATATAAAATTATCCAAATGATTGGCACTTCTTCCACACTGTGTGGTCCATACAGAAGGTGCACTAGAGCCATCCCTTCTCAGTCCCAGCATGCCGAGAGGCAGTGGGTCTCAGTGTCCGAAAGGCTAAGTGCACCCTTTAGTTTCAGTATGGGAGGCCCCGGGCGTAGCAGCAGCTCAACTGTAACTAACGGCAAAGACACCTGACCAAGTGATGATTTGATACGCTGGGCGTGAGTCTGTGTTCACTAGACCTCCGCCATCACCTTCCAGTTCAGTGTTTTAATTTAAATGGAGTTATTAATAGCTTACGGATCTTCTAAAATTATAATGTAATTTTGAACCCCTTCAGTTGATTAAATATCTAACCATCTGCAGATATGAAAGATATCTGCAACCTTAAATTTAAAATGCAGCACCAACACACCATGATGTCCACAGATCTACCTTCATCTTGAACCACAAGCTTCTGTACATTTCACAAAAGTCCGATATAACACTGCACAATACCGGGTGTGGGATAGAGAGATTCTGGGAATGCAGTTTAATTGGAAAAATACTACAAGAAAAAAATGCCTTCTACACTCTGTATCCTTGAGAGTCTTCTGTTCCCACCAATGCTTTCTCCAAAAGGTTACCGGGGACAACAGCTGTGTGCATCCTGCGAGTTGTCTGGCGAACGGGCCCCGCCGTGAGGTCTCGTCAGGCTGCGTGCATCGTTAAACTTAATTCCTAACTTGGCAAGCACGCAGTGCAGGGTGGCGAGGATCGGAGTAGAAGGTCTCATCTTATAGAGATTGAGAACTACGGAGTTTTATTCCTATCTTTATTCAAGAGCGCGTGTTTTCAATTTTAGAGCATTTCTCATTGATGTCACGGTAACACTTTACAATGAAGTACACAAAAAAAGGGTAGTTACTGTTTTTGAAAGAGTAACAAATGATTAGTTATCCTTTTTCAAAAGGGTAGTTAGCCTTTTTCAATAGGGTAGTTACCCTTTTCAGAAGGTTAGTTACCATTTTTCCATATTTCAATTTAGCTAAACATTCTGAACATCATTAAATATACTATAAAACACAGTTAAAAAGTTACATACGGCATGAGCATTGACTGATGTGCCTAAGAAATCCCAATAATTGTTTGTCAAACCAAACATGCCACGGGAAATCTAACTAAGAACGTGTTTTACCCTTTAATAACAAATCTTTAATGTGGTTCAATGTTCACTAAATTCATGCTTTTATGCACATTTTATTCTGGGAAAAAGGGTCAAAATTAAACACCAAACCAAGGTGGGTCTCAGGTGTGTCTCAGTGCAGTAAGAAAGGCCCAGGAAAGCTCTCCGCCCCCTTTTATAGACCCCGGCCCTGGTCTGGGTCCTTTCCTTCCTTCCTACATTATAAATCGTTGAACTGCCCCATTCTGCCTGCTCTCATCTCCATTTGTCCCCTTGTTCTGCTTTCTGCTCCTCACCATTTGTTGTGTTGTGCTTTTACAACGATGAACAGTTAGATGTGGAATAAGATGATTCTGCAGAATGAGTTTCTGCCCCTTAATAATAATAATAATAATAATAATAATAATAATAATAATAATGTGTACTTTATTAATCCTGCAAGGGGAAATTACAATTTGCACTCTGTTGTTATTATTACACACATTGCACTAATGGAGGGATGTCAGAGTGTGTGTGTGTGTGTGGGGGGGGGGCTGCCCATGGACAGGCGCCATGAGCAGTTGGGGGTTTGGTGCTTTGCTAAAGAGCACCTGGGCAGTGCCCAGGAGGTGAACTGGCACCTCTCCAGCTACCAGTCCA
>NC_045743.1:17320777-17324411 GCF_008692095.1 Etheostoma spectabile | reverse complement strand
CACCATACTTTGGTCCGTATGGGGACTTGAACCAGCGACCCTCCGGTCCCAACCCAACTCCCTACAGACAGTGGCTGTATCATGATTTTCTAAAAGGATGTACAGATTTTTAGGCATTATCTTATCAAACGGCCTAAAAAAATAGTTCATATACTGTAGATGCTGTAGATGGGAAAACAAAATCTCCCCAAGACAACATGCTACCTGGAACCCCTAAAGGTTTTGGCTGATCCCCAAACAACTGGCTCTGCCCCGGCTCAAACAAGTCAGCAGACTTGATACTTGCCAGATACTTGTGCAGACACAGAAACATGAGCATGCCTTTGAAGTCCAATATTAATGGTCTGCCATCTCTTCAGTAGAATATCTGGGCCTCCTCACTCAGATAACTAAAAAAGGATGAGTTGAAAGTTGCTGCAACAGTTTAAAGATGTTGAGTAGGATGTTGATTCTCACAGGATTATCAGACCAACCAAAAGCCATTTGTTGTAAAGGCCTAATGCAGCTTTAAAGTATGGGGAAAGTGGGTTTCATGTGTTTAGGCGTTAATGGGTTAGGTATTAGAAAATACAAAGTTTTCTTAAGCTGCTTTGTTCATTTCCTGTTGGGCCGCCTGGTCATTTTTCAGCTCATACAGGAGAGGAGGATGACAACAATTACATGAAGACACACTGTAATAGTAACAGAACACATCTGGAATAAGGGAGGAAGTGTAGAGAAAACAATGCACTCAGAGATTGAATGTCTAATTGTTGTGCAGTGACACATGTAAATGCAACAATCAGGGTAAATCCTTTACATGACACAAAGAAGCCAAGGTTTAATCACTGAACTACAGTCATCCAAATTGGATGGTAACCCTTTAACCTGCAGCAAACAAGCAAACCACTAAACTGGAGTGCCTGTTCTTTGTTAAATACAGCACAGGGTTTAAAGGCGAATGGAGGTCTGGGATATTGCAATACATCTTTTCTAAGTGCTGTGTGTGCTTTCCTCCCATGTTGAAGCGTTTGTCGTGCCTCTGTGATTACGCAACATCTGCTCTTAAACATTTTTCCGCTCTGTCAGACGCTTGGCTGCGTCTACCACACTGTGTTGAAGCTTTTCATGATCACCAATGCTGCGGACTGTGAGACACATTCTGTGTTATGAAAGGAAGTTGGATGTGTTTTGGTGTTGAAATATCCAACTCGACTGACTAGAGTCTGACTAGAGTCATGTTTGGCTGAAATCAGCTGGTTCAGTATCCATGTTGCTTTACTGTAGTTTGAAAACACTGCAGATTTTGCAAATTAACAAAATCAAATGGAGGTTTAAAGTGTGAAATGCTTTGGATTTGCATAACTATTCATTTTAAACATGTCCGCATCCCTGTCTCCCCCGTCTAGAGTGTGAAAGCCCTGTACTTGACATTAAGAGTAATAGGAGAACAAGAGTTTAGCCTGATGAGCATAAATTATTCACAGATGTTAAGCTAGCCAACTCAGTTATCCAAATCATGGAAATTATAACTTCTCAAGGTAAATACCACTCATGGACCAGGGTGGAAAAGGCAACCGTATAGTGAGTCAGCCCCTAAACATCCGCAGCTCTGGTGGGGCTTTTCAGGACAGCTGAGGACTATGAGACAGAGTCCGACCATGTTTCCATCTTAAATCCTTCTGAAAATGTATTCTCATTCATGAATATGTACGTATATGTAATTTATTGTGGAGTAGCCATGGCTACTGGCTACGGAATTAATAGATGCCAGCTGTCAATTAAAGACATGCATTGAGAGTTCAATGGTGGGCATTGTTCAGTCCGGATTGGTGAGTCAGAGAAGCGCTGGAGGTGGGGGGGGGGGGGGGAAGGGAGGGGGAGTGAGGGGGGGGGGGGGGGGGCTGTGGTGGCCGCACTTGGCAGGGCAAGAGGGAGATGTGATACACCAGAAGCAAGACACAGTAACAGTTAAGTGTTGGAAAGACATCCAGTCCCTGCCTCTTTGTGGGGACGAGAGGGAGCCAAAGAAACTGCAGCTACGTTTCTTGCAGAATAGGCGTTTGCACAAAGCTTGGATAAAAAAAAAGTAGTTCCTTGAGTTATTAGAACCGTTAGTTGTGTTTTCCCAACATGCAAACTACAGAATGTCTTCAGAAGATAAGAAATCAACTAGATAATTTAGACGGATTTGTTTATTATCACGAAATTACAGAAGCTGGCCCTTGTTTTGAGTCTACCTCCCAGTAAGAGTGAGTGGGTGGTGTGGGAAGAAGGTGTGGTCAGTTCCTCCATCGTGTTCATGTAAGAAGAGGTGTAGCTGAGGCCTGAGGTTGGCCATGGGAAACTAAGAGACAAATATTCCAGAATGGCTTTCCAAAACCCCAAATGGGGATGGAAATATGTGTGAATCATGTGACTGGCCATGTTAGTGAGCTCCGTTGCCCAAAGCGGTTTGTTATAAAAGCGAGTGTGGAGCCATGGGAACGCGTTTCAAAGAGAAATAATTAGGTAATGACACTTGGACGGAGAAGACTTGTACCTTCACATTGAGACGCTTGTCTTTTCAGTGGCGTTAGTAATCCTCTCATCCAACTGAACGGCCACACAAAAGACATTAAGTCTTTTATTTTAGATAATGGCTTTCAGTTTGGAGTCTGTTGAGTTCTGCACATATGCAAAGTTACTAAACTAATGCTGCTGAAGTTTTAAATGGGTTAATGTTTACATGGGGTTCCTCATAAATGTAAATGTACTGCATTTATATAGCGCTTTTCTAGTCTTAACGACTACTCAAAGCTCTTTTCCATAGTACAGGAACCATTCATACACTGTGGCTGAGGCTGCTATTACAAGGTGCCACCTGCTCATCACATAAACACACACACATTCACACACACACCGATCTTGCCTTGCCTAAGGAGACCTGCAGGGCCAGGGATCAAACCACCAACCTTGACCGCTCTACCCTGAGCCACAGCCGCCCCGTATATACTATAAAACATATTTGTAATTCATACCAGATGGCTTTCTTTGCTTAAGGCGCCAGCACAACAACCTGATGAGTACTGAGCATGTGCACGTTAGCACAGTAAGGAGTGGTTTGAGTACTGATGCTTTCAAACAGGTTAAAGCTCACTAGAGCTACAGAGACCAGTGACGTGTCATGTGAGTTATCATAATAGATGGTACCCTGTTTTTTAGCTACGCTAGCTGTATGGATGTGAAGAATGCAATGCCAGTCTGACAGTTAAACAGTCAGTCAGTAAGTCCACCACTTCTCTAATCTAATACCTGCAAAACAAATGATATTCTAATCTTTAGATTCACTTTTTGTAGTGCCAATTAGCAAGTGTTAGCATGCTAGACTAAGACGGTGAACATACCTAGCAAACATCAGGTTTTTCGCATCATCACCATGAGTATATTAGCATGCTGATGTTAGCATTTAGCGCTTAGCTCTCATTGTTACCTCCTGAAAGAGCCGCTAGTCTGACTGTAGACCACTGGTTCCCAAAGGGGGGACCTTGAGAATGGGCCACGGGTTCCGCAAGATTTATCATCATTCTTCATTCATAGTGAATTTTTAATGAAGTTTCACCTCAATAAAGATTTTTGCTACATAGATAGATAGATAGATAGATAGATAGATAGA
>NC_045743.1:17318722-17320767 GCF_008692095.1 Etheostoma spectabile | reverse complement strand
TTGATCCCAAAAAATGGGAAATTACAGTGTTACAGTGTTACAGTGTTACATTTCATGCATCATAATCTGGGGTGGCAGTAGCTCAGTCTGTAGAGAGTTGGGTTGGGAACCATAGGGTCTCTGGTCTCTGGCTCCTGTTTGGTAAAAGGTGTGGTATCTGGAGAGATGCCACTTTGCCTTCTGGGCACTGCCAGATGCTCTTGAGCAAGGCACTGTACCCCCCAATCACTCAGTAGTACTGAAAAATTCAGAGAGAGTTGTGTGGAGCTGATAATCTTAATTAGCTTTGTATCAGATCATTTGGCAACGGCTTGAATGTAAGGATGTTCATTAATATAAAAAAGCGCACTATAGCTTTAAGAACTTTGATGTTTCCATTGAAAGCCGAATCATAGGGTTTGCAGTGTTAATGTAAGAGCTCAGATTCTTTTTTTTTACTTTTAGACTTTAATTTGTAATATTAAAAGCTTATCAATGACACATTTGAACACCTTTGAAAGAATCAAAAGAAAAATCTGGGACCCTAAAGTGCTAAATTCAACTAAAATGCTTTTGTTGTATGTTTGTATAACTTCATTGTTTTGGAGTATCTGCACAAATGGGATATTTCAGAGGAAGATCCAGGTTTGTACTGAAAGGCCACGTCAGTGTGGATCATCTGGACTGCCTGCTGTCATTTTAGAATATCAGTGTTTAGCCGCTGATAAAAGTTAGGCTCGGGGAATCAAAGGAAATTGGATCAGTGGAGGATGGTCCGCAGCTGTGCTCCTCATGTGTGCAACACATTTCCATTATATAACTCCTTATGGGCCTAAAACATTTGGGCTTTTGCTTTTTCCTTGGCCAACTGTTAGGCCTGTCTGCTTTTTATTTAGTTTTTGACTTTAGAAATTCCTTCATTTCTTTGTGACCCCAGTGCGTGTCAAAAATAACGACAAAAATCATTAGTCTGTGTTAATTACAGACATGGCCCAAATGGGACATTATGTTTTTCTTTCTCATCATCATATAAATAATGTTTTGTGTTAGAATATTTAAGGTTTCAGTGGTAATACGGTTTTCTTTCTATCATACTCTCTTTATGACTGAAACCGAATCTGTGATTTATTCAGTTCATGAATGCAGATAATAGATTTTCCCCAAAAAGATCCATGTTTGTCCAATTATGGTTTCCATTGTTTGTTTCACAAACAAAACCACTAAATGAAAGACATTAATGCACCAAAGCAGATGCAGGTGGGAGCCTCCCACTGTACAGAAATAGATAAATAAATAACTTTTTTTATCCCTCCTGCCTACCTGTTCTTCTTAATTACATGCTCCATAACTTCCTCAAATGTTGAACAGCTGAGCTTTGAAGCTTGAGATGACCAAGCAGAAAAAAAAGCCCAGCCCACAGCCTCTCCGTCTTTCCCTGATTATCGTTGCTGATCCGAGGTTATACAAATCATGGAGATAAAGCACAGCTTTTGGAGGATATGCGATTTAACAGATGCACAGTTTCAGCAGAATCTCAAGTGTTTGGGCAGATTTAAGGGGCTGGGTTCATCCCTGCAGAGGAAATGCCTTGTATAAATAGTTTTTTTTGCCTTGTTTCTCGGCTTGTCCCTAAGCAACGCCTCACAAACAGAGAGACACACACACACACACACACACACACTAACAAACACACACACACAGTAACAAACACATGCACATGGAATGCAAAAGACTATGCACAACCATGACCGAACACAAGCAGCTCCACACACATTTCAACTTCTATACTTGTAAAGACCATGACTGACCATTAAAGGAATAGTTTGACATTTTTGGAAATGGAGAAAAAGCCTGGCTCTACTTCACCTGCACATTAATGTGAAGTTTGAGTTGAAATTATTGACCAAATCCACTGTCGTATCAACCCATTTTACCCATCTTAAATGACCTCACTTGACAAAATAGTGGTATCTTAATGGTCTAAAACTCAAATTGGTGTACACAAGATCAGCAAAACACTCATTCCCTCAAGTACAGCCCACACACACACACACACACACACACAC
>NC_045743.1:17314810-17318712 GCF_008692095.1 Etheostoma spectabile | reverse complement strand
ACACACACACACACACACACACACACAATGAGGCAGCAGGAGATTGTGGGGAAAAAAAGAAAAGCCTACAGCAGGAGAAATAAGTTTCTGTTTCCTCAAAACAGAAACTCCCCCCCCTGCCTCCAGCCACAATCCCCACTCTACCTACCATTGCAATCTGTTAGCAGTTTACTTTAACACCTGAACATACACCCACACACATAATGGTGCACATCTGGTGCATCTGTCAGAGTTATGAGCTACATCCAGTTCTGTGTATCCTGCCTGACGGGCACAGCACCCCCCCGGTAACAACACTGGGGTAAACTTAACAAGACACTCTACAACTCTGTGGAAAATCTGCATGGGAGAAATATGCTGATAACCTGTTTTATGTCAAGACAGCAGTAGCTTTCACACAATGTGGTGCTTCTCGGACTCAGGAGCTGTTTTCTCAACAAATAAAACCCCCTAACTGCTGTTACCCCCTGCATGCATTCATTTGTGTGAAGGAATGCATTCATACGTATGGTTTAGAATACGAAACCAGGGGCGTTGGACTGAGGGGAAAAAGGGGACCGAGTACCCATGGTCCTCATGTGAGGAGGCCCCAAAAAGATGCTAGAATAAATAACTGTAGATGTGGGGATTGGCCCATAGAAAAGGCTTTTCTACAGGGCCCAGGATGTTGTGCGACGCCCTGTACAAAGCATAAATGTCACTGTTGATTCATATAAAATTCCACAAAGCACGTGCATTTGTTTTAACTGGTGACAGCTTGGTGAAATGGGTTTTCCTGTGTGCATCCATCACAAAACACTTACACAAAACCTCAACATGCCATGCCAGGGTACAGTGACTTTAAAGAGCCAATCATCCTGGTAAAGACAGAAAAGACACCAGCCATATCTATTACTTTATCCACCGCCAGTTTAAATGATGCTTTTTGTAGTATCTATATTATTTTCTTGTCTTGTTGTTGTTTCTTGGTCTCCTAAGAGATTACTTTGCTGACTCTATTGCATAAACCTTTTACTAGGATATCTTTATCATTATAATTTTAGGCCATTGAGATTTCTCGATTCTGACTGACGTGATTATGCGACATTGGAACGAGACACCTGCGAGGGAGGTGTTTGCCATTCTAAATGAATGTGCCATCATTGAATTGTTTGCCAAATTACATGACAAATGTATTCAAATACTAATTTCACCCATTGAAATATTCATTACTAACTTACTTACTGAGTGTTATTCACATGCTACACTCGATTCCATAAAACTACTTCCACTAATTTCAAAGCCACAACACTACTATGTTGCATCTTCTCTTCCACCAGTAGAAATACTGTAAAAATGGAGTCACAGTGGTTTAGCAGCTGGTGACTGCACATAGAGAAGCCCTCCAAAAGTACTGTCGTTGCAAGTAAGCTCCAAACAAAAACTCCTGAATGTAGCCTTCCCTGCTAGCTAGCCATCTCAGATTACACAACTTGGAAATTTTACTTACTAAAACTTTGGAGTTCCTGGTAAAGGTAAAAGAGCGTCTTTAGAAAGAAAAAAACAAAAACAGCTTATCTGAAGGAAGTGTGTTTTACAATGCTACAATGTCTGTTTATTTACATGGAGTCTGGTGGGTGTGGTCCATCGTGTCATCATGTTAGCTGACAGATAACACTTCTTCTCCTTCCTTCCTCTCCTCCTCCTCTCCCAGTCTGTCTTCAATGAAACAGCTGTTGGTGTCAATTAGGAGTCAGTCAGTTGGTCAGTTAGTCCATCATGACATCACGTTAGCTGACCAATAACACCTCTTATCCTTGTTGCATGAAATGCAGAGAGAGTTGTGTGGAGATGATAATCTTAATTAGCTTTGTATCAGATCATTTGCAGGTAAGAGAGTGTGAACTACTCTTGCTAAAGACCTTTCATTGTATAAACCGAGAAAAATCCATTAATATTACAAACATAAACTCTATAAGGGGCTTCCAGAGCATACGCTTGGCCTCCATTACCCTGCCAAGCAAAATTGGAGCGATTACTCAGCATTTTACTTCCCTACTGCCTATATTCAAGCCACTTATTCAAGTCAGGGCTCAACAGAATTGTCTTTAGATAAGTTCCATATTTAGATTGATGCCTCGGCTTGTATGTCCAGATGTGATCGCTGTATCCCACTTCAGGAAATGAACAGTAGCTTGGTTTTTTTTTGGATATGGCCACCTGCTGGAAGCACAAAAAAGTAACTCAATATCCCCTCTGTTCTTCCTTAGAGTGCAGATTCTACTATTAAGTCGTCTCTAAGACACGGAAAATCACAAGAGATTTTGTACACTTTTATTGTCGTTATTCATCATTGCTGAACCGGGTACGTTGCCATATGTTCGAATGCATTGCTAGTATCACTTCCATAGTTCATTGTAGAAAAAAACATGGGTCCTTGAATAAAATAACAAAAAAAGCTTTCATAGGAGTCTCCTATTTTCATGAGTCATAGGGTGGTACTGAGTCAAATTCATTCAGAACAGCATTCTGCAGTAATATGGAAACCACAGGAAAGCTTTGACTGTGACTTTGTGTGTCAGCCCTCCATGTTACTGGTCCTTTGTGACCCACAAGAGACCTGTACGATGACCTGAACGGTTATTTAGAAGCATTGTGGACTAGTTAGCTGGACTGAAGCTGACTGGGGGGGTGACGCCTCTCATGCTTACACATTCATCAATGACTGAACCCTAAGGCGTGTGTGATCTAGCTCAGAAGAAGAGGCAGATCCCCTTAATCAGGCATTTCACTGGCTTTGAGTTGACGTCTCTACGGACCTCTGGCGGACTTCAGAACCTGGCCCAGGCTAAAACTGTATATTTAGCATCTGGGCTCCTATCCCGAACTCTGTTAACTGCTTGAGGTCATTATTCTCACTTTTTCATCTGAATATGATTCAGTCATGCTGTCAAGTAAGACTGTCCTCCCCAAAAAATGGCCCCTTAGGCCATTCGTACAAGTATATTATGACCCATATTTTAGGGCTGGGCAATATATTGATATTATATCAATATTGCGATATGAGACTAGATATATATATATATATATATATATATATATATATATATATATATATAAATAAATAGATAGCCTAGATATATAGCTAGACATATAGGAAGACAGTATTGATAGATAAATATTTAGAGAGAGAGAGAGAGATAGATAGCTATAGCTAGCATACCCCCATACATATCAAGCCCCTAGATCTGATATGGTTGGTGCATTTCACAACAACAGACATCACATTGTCAAACCTCAGGCATTTGCCGCAAAGGGTACTTAGCTAGCTTGACAACCGTTACGCCGCTGTCAGGAGACTACTACGGTAGCCCATAAGTGACAAGCGCAATGACAAAAGGTTTCAGAACGCACGGGCCGCACTAACACTTAACTTTGAGGTCAAGCCACAAAATATCACCCAGCGGGCCGCAATTGGCCCCCGGGCCGCGAGTTTGAGACCCATGCACTGTATGCACTACGCGTGTCTACTGTCTACATCTCTAATGGTTCAGGACCAAAATACATTTCTGATCTGCTACTACACTATGAACCACCCAGACCTTCATTGGCATCCTACTTTCTGTCCCGAGTCAGAACTAAACAGGGTGAAGCAGCTTTCAGTTTCTATGCTCCTCATATCTGGAATAAACTCCCAGAAACCTGCAGATCCGCTGCTACTCTCAGTTCTTTTAAATCAAGGCTGAAGACCTTTCTTTAAATGACTGCTCATTTCTTTAATGTTTAATTTCTTACGCTGCACTGTAACTTTTATTCTTGTGTTTTATGTGTCTTGATGTTTTTATTTTTAACTGTTCAATCACGTGTTTTATCGGCTTTTATGTTTGTTTTTTTAACTGATTTTGTGTAAAGCACTTTGAATC
>NC_045743.1:17309673-17314800 GCF_008692095.1 Etheostoma spectabile | reverse complement strand
CTGAGATGTGCTCTACAGATAAAGCTGCCTTTCCTTACTGGGACACGTGCATGCTTGTGTTGGTTCATGGCTGAAGGCAGGCAGTTTTAAAAAAGTAAAAAGTTGTACCTGCTAAGTGTAATTCCCCCCTTTTTTTACACCTCCTTCTGTTGGGCATCCATCATTACTGTGAGTATTAATTCTTTCCTCATCAGATACGGTCAGAGTGACGTCAGGCCGATCCATCTCCACCCATTTATTTGCTTATGCTGCGATGGAAATAAGTGTGTTGGTGGAATCAACACGTGCGTTTTCCTCTAAACGGCCAGTGAACAGTTTGTTCCAAATGGTAACACGTCTTCACGGGCAAGAAAAGCAACTTCCAGAGACCAGATTGAATGCTCCAGTCATGTGGAGGGAGTCTCTTGCTTTTATTTGAGAATAGAATAAACACTGAGTGTGTATTCATGGTTTTATAGAGCTTACGGACGCATTTCCTATGTTTTTCATAATTTCCACTTAATGTAGAAACCTCGTGACATCACAGTCATACACAAAACCTCATCTGGATGCTGAAGAAAATGTCTATTTGTAGTTTTTATTATTGACTGATGAAAAAGTTCAGTGACTCATCTGTCCTATGCTGCGTACCTGTCAGTGGTATGAAAGCTGGAGGTTATTACCGAGAGGAACACAAGTCAGGGCAGTTTTTAACAATCTGCACGTTCATCCGCCCACATGAAGTCACCTTGGTGACATGCATCAAAGTATCCTATCCCACAGATGTCAGCTCTACCTTTTTGTTGTAATTTTTTAAAGCGATATGTGTGATACTAATATCACCCAACAGTTAATTTAGTCCTCGTCCCACTGTCATTTTGAAAGGTTTTGATTTTAAAGGGTCTGTGTTGGGCTCAGTGCTCACTAACAAGGTAATACATGTTTCCTAATTGATTTTTAATGTACTTGATCTTCCCGCAACCTTCTTTCATCTTGCTTTGCACTCAAAACATAGATTATATAAGAAGTGTTTATTCATTTTGATAACATTTTGTTACACTAAATCCATACTTTGTGTGAACAGAAATGGGGTGGGGAGGTGGGGATTGATCTTCAGAGGTGGGAGTGACTGAACCCCTGTTAATTTTATTGATATAACTTTGCATATCATGTTTTGTGTTTAATTGAGTTATTAATGTATAGTTTTACCCCATGCCCAGGGACTACCGTCAGAAAACAGCAATTGAGCTTAAACTAGTACAATCTCTCCTAGTTTAGATGGTTTATGCATTCTTTGGGTAGGAAAATGCTTCTTAAAATGTTTAAACTCATCTAACGTTTTATCAAAAAATTATCAAAATGCAAATCTTGAATTACAACAGTGATGTTTTTTCTGTGCTGGATGGAAGTGTTTGTAATCCTAAACGACCAGGCTAGTGTTTAATTGTGCAATGTCCCTGTCTAAATAAAATTTCGTCAGATTACATTACAATCAGACACATTTAAATAGCAATAATCATAAAAGAAGCATTCAGTAGCATGTGTCAATCTATGTTCTTACATTTAACATGTTCCCCTATCTCGGGGAACAAGGGTTACATACGTAACCCGAGACGTTCTCTCGGAACATGTAAAACTTGTAACTCAATGGACATTACAACAGTGGTTGCCTAGCATCGCCATAACAGTGCAATGCTGTGCGGGACATTTTGCTGGTGTGAGTAATGACCTACAGACAACAGAACATGGATGCAGCGGGCCGGCTCATAAACACTTCCATATGGAGCATTTTGAAACCATTTCAGAAATACAGGAAATGCAGAGATAGTTCTGTGGGGTATTAGAAGTTACTGTACGTTGCCTGATAACCAAATGCTGTCAGAGCTCAGCGTTCAAGTTGTTTTCCCACAGATGTAAGGGAATTAATTTCACAACTCAATGACCTCTGGGAGCAAAGCCTGTTTTAACTCACTGACAGAAAACTACTGCAGCAGTCCTCCCGTTAACGGGGTTGGACTTCAACAGCAAAATGCTGCTGAGGGCTCTTGTTGACATCTAGTCTTTTGTGTAGTCCTCAACATATTATAAAACATACTTCATGTACAAAATGCTGTAGTATACAGTAATCTAATGTTGATAGGGGAGGATTTTAACAAGGAATGTCCATGAATACAGAAGTCCAGTCGTGACTTTGGGACACTGCCAATGTCAAAATGAAGAATTTTGAGATGTTAAAAGTTGCATTCATTAATAATTTTGACCACGCAGCTAAACATGCTCAAAGACACATCTATATATTATCACCTTGCAACGCTAGCAAACATGTTAGCAGCAAATACAGAGCAACATTTGCATTTAATTCAACTATAATTAGTCTTCACTACTGAATCGTCGGTTTCTTTAGCTTCTAAATGCTCCACTATGTTCAAGGGCTCGACTGATTGGAGGTTTTTGAGAAATTTAAAGATTACCTGGAATGAAAATAGACCTTTTCTATATGGATTTATGCATCAATATTGCACCAATGTGACTATGCTAACAAATAACTTTTTCATTGCATGCTGCGGCTGTGAGCAGGTTTGATGAGAATGCTAAGAATGAACCAAAATCACTAGAGTTGCTGACTATAAAACCAAAATTATAATCTGAAAGAGTCTAAAATGCTCTGCAGTGATAGTTCTCTGTGGGTTTGTCACTACAGGCAACATCTTTGCCATTACACAGTCAATCAGTCCACTGATAGCATACAACTTGTGCAGATTATTTCAGCTTCAAAACTCATTGTCTACAGCAGGACACTCTAAACCAGGGGTGTCCAAACTACGGCCCGCGGGCCAACTGCGGCCTGCCGGTCAGTTTTTATTGGCCGGCAGCAAATTCTGAAAATATAGTTGAATATGGCCCGCACATGGCGCTTGAACTCAACTCTGTTGCACTTCTCAGTTTTAACACTAGATGGAGCCAGTAACGGAAAAGGTGCTTCTCCATTTAACAAAATTAAGCAAAGAAAAAAATTTACCACGAGTCACCAGAAATGTTAGCACCGAAGAAACGAAAGGTAGCAAGTGAGTGCAGAAAATTTCAACCACGGTGGGAAAATGTATATTCCCCCAGCGTTGCCTTCCAGGCAGTGCTGCTTGGAAGGTACTAGGGTTGGGCAATGGTTGGGTGCCTTGAAGTCCCGGTCGCAGCGCTGCCTTGAAGTCGACGCTGGGGGATTAGAACATCAAGTAGTAAGGATCTCCCTTTGCTAGTCAGCTAGCTAGTTATTGTTGTCGCTCTAGCTGTTACGGTAAACGTTTCTATGGTAACAGCAAGTTTGACCAATCGAAACGTTGCTGGTATGCTTAGGATTGTGGGTAATGTAGTTTTTCTACGTAAGATAGTGGATAATTGTTTTTCTTATAATGTTACAAGGTTGATATCATACAGAAACTGGGTCAGTCTACCTCGGATGGTTTATACATTATGGCTGATAATTAAATTCTTATGGAGAAAATCAATGGGGAGTTTACTATGTATTTATATATAATAAACTCCATCATCACTATTTTGATAATTGATTAGTTGGTTTGAGTAATATTTTAAAGACAAAACTAAAAAGGTCTTTGATTCCAGCTTGTTAATGTGAATATTTTACACATATTTTTGTTGTCTCTGTTTTGTCATTTAGTAAACTTTATAGATTTCAACCATATAATTCCTTCTTGAGTCTTTTTAACAAGAAATTCGATTAATGTATGAACTGAACTGATTGTGTGACCTGTGAGGGAACAATGAAACAAACATGTCATCAGGTAGGCCGTGGACCCCCTTATCAGTGATCGCGTCGTGGTCCACCTGATCACAGAATTTATAGTTTACCCACCTCTTTTTTTACCACTACACCTCTGAGTATAATGTCCGAAAAATAAAGATAATTGTGACAATGAAAATTGTTTTATAACAGTGTATATTTGCATGAAACTTTTGTAGTTAAAAAATGTCCGATCAAACTATTGGCCCCCGGGCATCTTCACTTTATCAAATCTGGCCCTCTTTGCAAAAAGTTTGGACACCCCTGGTCTAAACAGTGGTTTTAGTATAGCTACATGCTGGACTTTCAAAGTATACTTTCTTTTATAATTTCCCCAGTCTGTGCACACTACATTTTTAAAAACAACCTTGTAGTTTGCAGCTGGGACACAGCTACAGTCTCTCATGATCTCCTACAACCATATCAGTAATATTTTACATGTAGACTGGACTAGATGGGGTGATATTCTTACATATCCAGGTCCTCTGGCACCGAGAGGGTCGTGCACGACCAAAAACAGCACCTCTGATTAATATTTTAATCATTTAATAACCATAAAAGACAGAGACAGAAGCTTACCGATTGTTGCAGCTAACAGCTAACGAGCTAGCGGTCACGGAGGTCTCTTCCGGGTCTTTCTAGCCTCTACAGGTGATTTTCTTTCCAGTCTGGAACTTGGGCCTTTTTCTGGGTTGTTGAGCATTAAATCCAAACTGTTACATCCAAGATTTATCCACTTTATGTCCATAATTCATCGCGTTTCCGCTCATTTCTGCCGCTAGCTCCGTGCTCCGTTTTTTTTTTTTTTTTTTCTCTTTACCTCTATCCATTTTAATGTACAAAATAATGAAAAAACAAAACTGAAAACATGGAAATTCACAAAATGTTTCCTCCGAGCAAAGAAAAAAAGTCCTGTACAAACAGTGGCTGCTCTCTGTGTGTGTGCCGTGACGTCATTTGTTTAAGGAAGTGAAGGCAACATTATGCCCATATATGGGCAACATTGAGAGCAAAGAGTATAGAGTGGGAAAGAGATAGTAATCCACCAATTCAAACTAGTATAGTATGTGATCAAATATGTTATATAGAGGACAAGAGAGATATCTACCGTTTTACAGAGGAAAATGGCGTCACTTGTTTGAAATTGGGTATATGTTTGGGTCTTTTTTGAAGAAATGTGAATAGTTTGTTCTTTAAATGAGTTATAATATTATTATGTTTATTTTTGCATATAGGAGAACTGTTCTAGACAACACAAATGCTTGTGTAGCATTGCTGTGGTTGTAATATCAATAAGTAGGACATTATTATGTTGATTATTGGCACAAGTAAATGTCATGAGGGCAAAAGCG
>NC_045743.1:17309498-17309663 GCF_008692095.1 Etheostoma spectabile | reverse complement strand
TCTTTGAAAAAATTTATGTATTTTGTCATCTGTATAAGTTATGATGATTAATTCTTCACAGTGTGACTCCCAACACATATGAGAAGTGTTTTAGAGGTTTTTCTGCTCTGTGATATCAAGACATATCTGTGAGATTCATGTTCCATTTTATTTATTTATTTGTCT
>NC_045743.1:17309392-17309488 GCF_008692095.1 Etheostoma spectabile | reverse complement strand
ACAACCATTTTTAACATTCAAGTGACCTCACTGCTGCCCAAGTATTTTAATAACCCAGTGTATCCTGAAAAAAAATGATGTTCATATCTTGACTGT
>NC_045743.1:17308384-17309382 GCF_008692095.1 Etheostoma spectabile | reverse complement strand
GTTGATGTTTTACAAGCTTTTTAAGAAAATAAAATCAGATGGACAATGAACTGTAAAAATGACCTTAGGTCTCAGACATATATTGATATATTAATATTGCAATGGAGTCTAATCACTAACGACTCTAACACATCAACCTATCAAGCAAACTTATTTCACTCTTAAATGAAATCTCTCCTGATTGAAATATCGTCTGCAATGTATGGCTGTGTAAGGGTGTTGTTAATAAAAATGAACTCATAAGCTTTGTATTATGCTGCGCTTGATCATTTTATTGTGGCGGGACAATTACATTCATGGCAGTGTGTCATTGCTCCTCCTTAACAGCGTTCCCATTGTAACCTGTGCCAGGAAACTTTCCCACACATTCCTTTATCCAAGATTTGTGAATTTATTTGTTCAATGTGGAGAGATAATACATCAGATTTATTAGCTGTTGAGACGATGGGATGTAATTGACACAGTATGTAATCAATCATTAATTAGCTATCTTTAAGACAAACTTGCACGGCCTAATTCACTATACAAATGTATGGTAACTCAAACCAACGTTTTTTTTCTTCCTTTAGTGTTGTTTTAACGTAAGAACGGATATTAAAATGGCTGAAATGTAAGAAAAAAGGGCCCCAAAGAGGTAATGGCAGAAATGGCAAAATGTAGGAAAAGGTAAGGAGAAAACCCCGCTCCAGATTTGTGACATCATCCTATCCACTGCTCCCATCCAGACCAAACAGGGCCATGTGTCTGGTTTTAATTTACTTCTTTTCTCCCTCCCCCCCCCTCCGCTCACCCTCTCCTCTCCTCACCCTCCTCTCTTTCTTTTTTTCCCCTCTCTTCAGAGAGAGTGGGAGGAGGAAAAGAGAGGTGGCCGAACTCCAGAAGATTGAGAGTTAGTCCCATCCCAGCCTGGAACTCAGCACCACAGCTCCACTGGTTCGAGACCGGGAGGGTGTCTGTCTCTTTCTGTCTCAGCTATTTCCTCCCTTCACGCAGGAGCC
>NC_045743.1:17305448-17308374 GCF_008692095.1 Etheostoma spectabile | reverse complement strand
CTCTCTGCACATCTCCTATCTGTGACCTTCTCACAGCTTTGCTCAGCCGCCTTCCTCTGGGAGGTGCTGGAAAAAGCCAGCAAGAGGGAATTTACCTGGAGGATAATGACCAAAAGTTCAGCTTGCAGTCATTTCCACAACTGATATCATCCCTTTTCTTCAAAAACAAACACAGTGGAGTACAGCTCCATCAGCTCAGGGTGAGTTTTAAATCCGCTATGATCTCAATGTGCTTCATCTCGCAGAAAGAGCTTTTGGGTTTGGGTTTTGCAAATGCACGCTTGCTTTATTTCTACAATTCTTACTTCTTTACAATGGGCCGTGACTGCACTGTGTGCTGGTTATAAATAGTGCACTGACCACAGCATAGTTTCTAGTTGTAACATGTGAGCGCATGATAAGTGCCATAATCATAGGTTTGATGGAGTTTTGGGGTTTATAGGTCATAAATATCAGACAGCATGCGTTTAGCAGCATGACTGGAAGCTATACTTTAGTGGTGAGAGTGCTGCGAGGGCAAGAGGTGAGCTGCAGTTAGAGACCTCAGCAATGTTGTGTACCGTGCATGTGAGCCTAGAGGGGTGTGTGTGTTTCTTTTTCCCTCTTCAGAAATCTCAAAATGCTACTCTTCTTTTTGACGTTCTTGGTTTGTCCAAAGTTTACAGCATCGTTGTGAAAGAATTGTGGGGAAAGAATAAAGTAAAATCTAAAAAAGCTGTGATCCCAGATCCCTGATAGAGCTGTGAAGAGCTGTAAGGAGTTGATTTACACTGAGTAATGTCAACTTATTTTGTATGGAACATATTGTAAAATGCAGCAAATTATTTAAGTCCCTGTTCAAAACCTGCTGAATATGCTTCATGTCATGTCAAGACATAAGAATTGTCATTAATCATATTTCAAAAGCTTATTTCGATGCACTTTATTAGTATTCTGTAATGATCTTTTGGTCATCCAATTCTATCTAAGTCTGAATCTGTTAGTCAAACCAAATGTTTCAAATCTCCACACCGACATGTGAGCTCTGAAGAAGAGTAGTTGGATTGGTGAATGTTTCCACAGCAGCAGTAGCTCAACAACCACACCCTCTCTGAAACGGATACACAACTTGAAAAGTGTGAAGAAAGTGTTTTCCACACGACAGGCCAGAAGAACTAGGAGAACCGAGAGGGCTTTTTCTTCCATTGGACAAAGGAGGTGGGGGTGGGGGGTGGTGTTAGTGGGCTGCACTGTTTGAACCAGTGAACCAGGTGTGAGTCATTAGTCGTCCTACTTCTCCTACAACACTGTCCAAGTAGGGACAGAGGAATTCCGCTGTGTCTTCATTGTTTCAGGATTCAATACTCAAATTTACCCTTGCGTTTTCTCTCCATCCACCAAAATGGACTCGATCTGTTTAATTATTATTTTATTTTTTGGGCCTTTTAAGCCTTTATTCATATAGGACAGCTAAAGACAAGCGAGGGGGATTGACATGCAGCAAAGGGCCGCAGGTCGGAGTCGAACCTGCGGCCCCTGCATCGAGAAATAATTCTCTATATAAGGGCGCCGGGTCCACCAGGTGAGCTACCCGGCGCCCCACCCGGTTTGTTTTGCCTGTTTTATAAAACATAAAGTATAAATTATCACCAAATTCTGTCTTACATTGTCTTGGCCAACTTCATTCCAACTCATCACCGCTATATGGTCAATAAACCTAATTCATATTAAATTAGGCCTAATTTTTCAGTTCAAAACGGCTGATATGATACATTATTTTTGCTAATAGTTAAGATCTGAGGAACGTACTGTATGTTGATAATTATATAATTACAGCCTGTTATGTGTATGGAACTCTCCATGTTATTTGTTGGCATTTAGTTGAAAGAAACCAATATTTTTGATAAAGACACTTTTAAAACGGGTCAATTTTGACCGTAAGACAACTCAAGGGATAAGTAATTTTGCAAACTAAATTACATTGGAAACAATGTTCCTGAGCTACTACTTTCACACAGTTTTATTTTGGCATGAGACCCGTTGCTATGATACAGAAAGGAAGAACTTGGTCATCGACTAAAAGCGGGAGGAAACTTGGTGATTTGATTTTTTTATGGGTTTGAAATATTTTCACATAATTTACTGCCAGTCCTGTGACAATAAAACAGCTCTTACTGGAAGCCAGGATCTAAATTATTAAGTTATTGGAAGAGCTGCATCAGGAGATTTCTTAACAAAGAATTTTTTGGATATGCAGTATAAATCTGCATTAGTCTGTTTTATGACTGCTCTTCTCTCTTCAGCTTTTTGTCTTTTTTTCCCTGAAGCAGCACAGATGTCTGGAAGGTTGAAGCATTTTTCAGAAAGGACTTGTCTTTTAAAGAAAATCAACACCTTTGCTCACAAGGGATGTAATAGTTCACACTGCTTTGCATTGTTTAGTGAGAGCACCAGGTCTGTGGGTGATAACGGCCTTTCATTTTTATCATCTTTGACCTGTTTGTGGTCATGTTGAGCTGCTGATTGGTGGATTAAGATCACAGTCCCCCCATTTGACTAAAAACTGTATCACGTGAAAAATAAAACCTAATGATCTCACCCATCTGAACAAAATATATATTTAGGCTTAAGCTACCTTCATGTGCTTTTCTCCCATTCCAACCAATAGTGCACAAGTGTCACATTCAATACTTTTGATTGACTAAGGAGCTTGAGCACACATGTGCTAGGTGTCAGACAGGCTAACACACAGCAGCTGTGTGGAACTGCCCAGCCCCCCCCCCTTCCTCTTTTAACTTGGTCATTGATCCTCCTCTTATCTGTGCCACACATGTCAAGTCACATCCTTACAGTAGAAGGGTGGGTTAGGTGTACAAGTCCACATACTAACTAGCACAAATACAGTACATACTGTGTAGATAGATAGATAGATAGATAGATAGATAGA
>NC_045743.1:17304610-17305438 GCF_008692095.1 Etheostoma spectabile | reverse complement strand
TAGATAGATAGATAGATAGACAGATAGATAGATATTTTCTCTGCATGACTCGTCCCACGTGACTCCAATTAATTTACTAATTTCTTTTTTGTTAGTGGTTTGTGACGAGATGTCTTGCATTAAAAAAACAGGTCATTAGAATCTATTTATGCAAATTGGCATCAATAACTGTGGTTGACAGTATAATTGATACGTACATGGTTTCAGTCTGTAATTAAGTGAACATCTTATGTTGAGCCAATTGACAAAATGATCCATTAAGCCCCGAGCATTACCTGCGGTTGCACATGAGGTTTCTTATTAGATGCATATGATCTTTGACAAATTCCACTTGCTTAATGTAAACTGTGCAATATAGCCAGTTACATGTATGTGTAAGCTGGATTTGATGCATCATTCATAATTGATAACACAAAGTGCAATAACGAACGGTATCTACAAGTGGGAGAGATCCTATGTAACATCTTTGGTGATGTTATTCCTGCTACACATGTTGCTAAGGAGACGGCTGCCAAGAGAAATGCAGCTGTCCCACTGCACCCCCACCAGCTGTGCTCACATGCACCTTTTTTGGAGTTGGAAAAGATGTTTTTGGGGGAGATGTAACAGTCCTGTTGAATGCACATGTCGGTAATAGCAAGAACGTTCACTGCACTATATAGATATGACACTATATACCTCATTTGAACATATATCACATTAGAATGATCACATTTTTTAATTCATGGAGAATGTGTTGTTACTACTCTATTCCAGTAAGGAAGTGCTTGTTTAGTGTGTATGGAAATGGTCTTTAGATTAGATTAGATAATACTTTATTCATCCCAC
>NC_045743.1:17299032-17304600 GCF_008692095.1 Etheostoma spectabile | reverse complement strand
TTCCCTTCTTACAGCAGCATTTTCTACAATAAAAGCAAAACAAACAAACCAGTAAACACACAAACAAACAGGCAAACTACAGACAATGAGCAGAAGGTAGACTGAAGTAAAGTGGCGTCACATAAAGGTGTGCTAAAGTAAAGTGCAGTTGCCATAGTACAAGAAAACAATATTGCAGTTTAAGTAAGTGACGTTTAAATTAAATTGAATATGTAATTAAAGTACTAAAGTACTTATCTTTATTTGACTTATAGAATCTAGACTCAAGTTAAACCTGATTTGTTTCTGCCACTTGGGGACGGTGAAAACAAGTCACTAACATGTCACCTTTACGGTTTCAGTGTTAACTGTTGTTAGCACATAGTTGCATTTTTACACATTAATGTTAATTTAGTGTACTGTTTCTTAACACCTGATGAATGTAAGTCCAATATTCCATCTCCTCTTAGCTCTGGTTTGGTCTCCACCAACTCCTGACAGAAACATCTGTCTCTATAGCTGCCACATGTTCCACTATGTTCCCAAGATAGATGCAAACTATATCAGTCGGATATTTGATGCTGGACAGATAGTGTTCAGTTTGTTTTTTAGTGCTGTTTTGGTCAAACCTGTAATGTGTTGAAAGTGCATTTTGAAATCTGTGCAGTGACGCACTTCTATCTTGGAGCCTTTTCCCAGAGGGACACAGCTTTTAGTTTTGTGAGGGGACTGGGCCATGATCCTTTTCCTACCCTGGGAGGCCCGCTTGGTGGAGCTGGTGTAACAGGGAATTAATTACACTCCCTCTGTCCTTGAGGCTGATGGAGTTGTGTGCTGTCCTGCACCTGTGTGTGTGCTTATGCATGTGCAGGTTTACGTGTGTGTGGGGTCTTTGCTATAAATGAGTGTGTGAGGTCCAGCTGTGAATGTGCTTCTAAGGGCACACTGCAGCGTCTAAGTTGCTCTGGAAATGCAAACTGACAGTGTTAACTATAAATAATACCACTGAACAAGATATCCTGTTGTATACAGTATACATTATGCTCACTGTATAACAAAACCTGCTCACTACCTAAACGCTGAGCTTTCTTTATAGCCTGTCACTTTGTGGCGGGGACTTAAGACTGAATAATGACTCAACATATCACCCAGCAGGAGAAAAAACACTAACATGCTAACAGATCATAACTCCTTAACTACTTATGTTTAGACCCTCATGGTGTTATACAACAGGCCCAAGCATGTAGCACGATATATGGACCATGGAGATCTTTAGCTTCTCAAAGTGTGTGTGATTTCAAATTGTCAGACGTTGGCGACTCCTAGTGGTAGAAGCAAAAAAAGACACTAATCTACTTCACTACATGTTGATCTCCCCCAACCTCACATGGCTCTTAACTGGGGATAATGATATTGAACGGGCTGACAGTTCATTAATAGTAAAAAAGTCATTTTTACGGTGATTGTCAACTTATCATTGTAACAACGCTCATAACATCAGGCTTTAAGTTTGGAGGGATGACAGTTTTTAAGCTGTGACCTGTGGTTTATATGCAGTGAGTGAGTGTATGATTGATTCAGGTTTTTCTGAAAGAAGAAGAGCTTGATGATGGACTTCTTGAGTTCCCTAGGACTGCAAAGTCATCGGTGAGGATATCAAGAGTTACTTTTTGTGTTGTCCTTTTTTTCTGCCATGGCTCTGTCCCCGACCCTGGTCTGCAGTCATTCTGCATCTTAACCCTTGTGTTGGCTTCCTTTTGACCATTTGGTTTTCTGGGTCAAACGTTTGCTGGAACATTTTTGTCACTTTTTGTAACCTAATGTTTTTGAGCTTTTTCCCGTTGTTTTTGTCAGTTTTTGTCAGTTTTTTTCCTGGCATTTTTGTCAGTTTTTTCAAAGTTCATTTACCGTATTTAATGCCATAGCATTAAATAAAACAACTATAGTCAGTAAGAGTAGTAAACTGATCATTTTACTTGTGAAGACTGTTTTTTTCGTTTTAAATTTTAGTTGAAAGAAACTTAATTTTCTGATATATAAACGGTTTGAAAATGGGTCAAATGTGACTTGAGGACAACAGGAGGATTAAAGTATTATTTGTTATGAATAAACGTGACAAGGTGTATTGTGAAAGTCACATGCATCTTTTAGCTTTTTTATTTAGGCCTCCCTGCTCTCATTAGAAATTCTTTAGAAATTCTTTATTAGGAATAGTACCTTGAGATGTGACATCTCGTTTTCAAGGGAGTCCTTAAAGGCAACAAAAAATAAAAAATAAAAATCACCCATATCCTCCCCATTCCAACCTATACATATTAGACAATAAACAGTTAAGGTTATTGATATGGACAGTTTGAGAAAGATTAATAAATAAAATATACATATGAACCTCGATTCCAGCAGCAGGAGCAGCAGGCAGCTGTTTTCAGAGAAAAACCCCGTACAAGACCTGTCCAGCACCAAACAGCAGACAGACATGGTGACAGACAACGACTAGCTGGTGAACATAGAGAATTTAACAGCTAAAGAGCTGGATATTTCCCCATGTCTGCTGAATATGTAAATAGCCAACTGTCTGCTAACGTGTTTTGCCGTAACATCTCCAGAGTTCCTCCCCTGAGTGGCAAAAAAAGAGTGTTGCAGATTTAAAATTATAGAGGTGATTTAGGGACAGCGTCTTTTTCACTTTCTTTCCTAATTTTCTCACTAATGCCGTTCCCCATGCTGCCACTGCTTTGGCTGCTCGTCTCAGGGAAAACAGGACTCCACTGTGCTGTGTTTTGCTCTGTGGCGGCGAGAGGAAGCCACGGTGTTGACACGTTGGTCAGGCCTGGCGAACGCTGCAGTGGCTTCTGAGTGACCTGAAATCACATGAGCATGAGTGGGGAACACAAACATCTGGTGCAGTGTCCAAGAGAGCTTAGATTTCCTTGAAATAAAGGAACTTAGGAGGCGGAGCGCTGGGGGACCGATGGGATACGTATCTCCTACTGCAACAGTGTTCAAAGGACACGTTTCTTTTAACTCTCTTTAAATATATTCTCCAAGTGCTTAACATGTTTGTTTTATAAAGTAAAGTGTAACAGAAAGTTTCCATGTGTAAACTATCATCATCTTTCAAACAACTCAGCAGCTGCCTTCCAATATTTCATTCAGTAACTTTTCCTCAGTCTTCAACTGAATGGCCAACAGTTTGTAAGTTGTTTGTTGAGTTTTGTTTGGTCAGTGCATTTTGATGATTTCATTGATTGGCCTCACTGATGTTAGAGTTACTGTTTTGTCCCCCACTAGTTCAGAGTTTCCTTCTCATCTGCACAAACAGCAGACACAGTACAGAAAAACCACTGTGACTACAACCAACCCTACGCCTGCAGGGCATCAAATCTGACAGCCATGTGTTCATAAGTCATATTTGCTGTGTATTGTAGATGGCTTTGACTCAAGCCTAGCTGACCCAGGTTTTCCTATCCTCATGAAAGGGTCTCTTTGACTAAACAATTTCATTTGCACACTTGGTAAGATCAGAGGGAAACTTGGTCCAGAATCCACTTCAGACGGGGCCATTTTTCACAGCTGAGGGTTAATAATATTGCGTGTTGTGTTATTGTCCAAGATTTCAAACCAGATGCAGTGCTAGGTAAGCAAAAATCCCTTTAGCATGATTTACTTTGCCTGTGACCTGTGCAGCATTGTAATTTGGCCTGTGTTTTATTTTTATTATTTGTCAAAAATGTCCTTTTTAGTTTTTTGTTATAAATTGTTGCGATGATAAGCCCAATTAGCAGTGCAACGGATGCCAAAATTGGTTTTGTTGTATTTATATTACTGATAACATCTTTTCCTGGCTTTCCCTGTGGCCTTGGTGGAGGTAGCCAAAAGTTTAGGGAAGCAGTTCAATGACTGGAGGGTTGCCAGTTGGATCCCTCCATCCGCAGAGGTGCCCTTGAGCAAGACTATGAACCCCCAACTGCTCAGTCATCAAACATATTGGGCTGTGGTTGTACTCAGCTCATTGTTGTGTGTATCTAAAATGAGTGTTGTCTTTAAGGTCTGCATAGATGGAAAAATAAAGCCCCCCCCCACAGCTTGGCATAAGTTAAAAACTGCAGGGGTCAGTCAGAGTAAAATGGGATTACATAAAAAACCATAAGCCTTATGACGTAGTCAAATTCCATTAAATAAGATCATGATAAAAGACAGATGAACTGTAAAGATATCTTATGTCCTGCTCATATCTTATGTGCTGCTTTATTCTAGAGAATTGTCCATTATAATTTGCTCTACCTGCATTTATTTTCAGTTTTATCATAGGTGCGCCTCAGAATGTCCTTTTCATTATAATAAATGCACTCTTTTATTTCCAATAAAATGGACATACGGTATATATCTAATTATGCAAATACCACTTTCCTTACAGTACACTCATTAGTGGCGGCCTCGGTGCTGAGCCTTTATGGTTTGGCTGCCAGCAGGCACAAAGACTGTTAAAAAGAGACTCCTCTGGGACCCCCCCCCCCATTATTAGTCTAATGGTGAAGACTCTGGCCTTGTGTGCCATCTAAAGCCATTTCAGTTTTACTTTGTTGTATTTAAGTCTTCATATACTTGTGTAAAAAGCCTTCCTAATTGCAGATTTGATAGTTAGTCTGCCACATCACAGTTGGAAGTTTGAGTTAATTTGGGCGTCATTTGTTTTTCAGATCAGAGTCTTGCAGCTTTAAGTTTGCTTTAGTGCAATTAAAATGTAATTGCTCTGGCTGCTCGTTTGGGAACCATATTATCACCTCAGGGTGGTCTGAAACTGAAGAGGTTGTGTGTGTTTCTGTGCTCTTTGTTGACCTTTGTGAGTTTTAGACCTAGAGAGTTAGGAAAGTAAAGGAAATCCTCACTTCTTAACGGGATACAGGCAAGTAATTAATTATAAATATGTGTGATAGGATCTGTAAATATGCTGTTAGTTTTTAAGAGATGATTTCATAAGGAGGACATCTTGGTGTAATAAGGCTCATTACGTTAGGACAAAAACATCATGCATTTGCTAGCCTGCAATGTCAACCTTGCACACAACTTATAAACTTGTATATGATTTAAGGGATGATAACTTTCAAATCCATATGACCATATATCGCTGATCTCACTCTCATCCCGTTTCCTTCACTCGCTCTCAGCTGCTCACATTGTTTGCCAAAGCAAAAACAGCAAACTCACGCAATTGGATAGTCCTTTAACCAATCAGATCAACTTATGATACTTACTGTGCTTGGGTGGCCGCTATGTTGAATGTAAACAAGAAGCTGATTGGTTGCTTCTCTATTGTCATCGTGTTAATCCCGCCAATAGCGCGCCAGGTAGATAAGCCAGTTTGTGATTGGTTTCCGCAAAACTGTGACCTGAAGCAGGAGAATTAAACGTTCAGGTTTCCAGACCGAGCTGCAAGGAAAAGTCAAATCCCTGCTAATGGTCAAAATGCTAAAATGTTGCAACTTCACCCACGAATTGCACCGAGTCGACCGAACTATACATGTGAAAGTGCCCTTACTGTACATCAGAATCAGAATCAGCTTTATTCGCCAGGTAGGAGGACACATA
>NC_045743.1:17281188-17299022 GCF_008692095.1 Etheostoma spectabile | reverse complement strand
AATTTGACTTAGGTTGGAGCAAGCCTCCGGGCGACAGCTATGGAACAGCACCACCACACGCTTTCTCCAAAAGAAACAATGCAGACAGCAACATAATAATATACAATACATAACAACATCACAACATGATAATGCACAAGACAACACACGGGTCATGTGGTCACATGAAGGAATTTTTTGAGGTGGCTTGTGAGGGAGGGAGAAAACACAAAAACCGAGGCAGTCAGACGGATACGGGGCGTATGTGTGTGTAAGATTATGAGTTGTGTGTGTGAATGTGAAGCGTCAGACTGTCTATGTCGTTGGAAGCTCAGTTCGTTCGGCCTTGTTCTGAGGACATAAGCCAGTGCACAGGAGGAGATGGAAGTCATGCATGCAGTACTTCTCAGTAGTGAGCCACTTATGACCTTACTTTCATTTCCTGTGACATTACTTAACATTACAATTGGGGAAAATCTGACTGAATAGAAAATACACCCACCCCTTCTGTATAACTGGACTTTCCAGTCCAACACCCCTCTTAAGAACACTTTGTTTTGTGAGTTGGAAAATTCCGTCTTTACCAAGCAGTTAATTACTAAAGCACATTGGCTGGTATTTTAACAGGTGGTTTTGATCATTACCACTCTGGGCTTCAGGTCTGCTACTGAAACTCCAACACATGCTGCAGCTCCGTCATTAGCACAAACCAAGACCTCTGGGACCAGAAGAGCTGCTGATTCAATTCTCATCATTTTTATTGAAACATAGCAGCCTTTAATGGCAGATTCCATGTCTATTGCCATGTCTATTTTAAATCTTGGACAGGATGTACATGCTTGCTGCTGCCTTGTTAATGTGAAAAATGAAAATCCCATCATTAGGTCAGGTCCCAACTGGGACCTGGTGATGCTTCAGCAGAAGTACCAGTAGGACATCTCTTCATTTTGATTGACAGGAGATGTGTGGTGTGTTGAAGAATAGATGTTGCATTCTTAAATAAGCCTATAATAATAATGTATCCTTCATTAGTCCCACAAGAGGAAATTACAATTTACACTCGGTTGTTATTACACACAGGCCTGACGGGCAGCCCCCCGTGCTCAGTACCACACACATGCACTAAATGGAGAGACAGGGGGCTGCCCATAGAACAAGACCACATGGGCAGTACCCAGTAGGTGAACTGGCACCTCTCCAGCTACCAGTCCACCACCATAGGTTGGTCCGTGTGTGGACTTTAACCACGACCCTCCGTTTCCCAACCCAACTCCCTATGGACTGAGATACTGCCCCCCCACGTGATATAGTATGTTGTATTTTGAAATGCACTGCAGCAAAACTAGGGAGTGCAACATCATTTCAAATATGTCATACCCTATCCCAGACTCTCAGAGACTACTACCACAAATACAAATTAGAAACATAGATTTAGCATCTATTTATTTATAATCACAACATTCAACATCTGTACATTTCTGCACGTAAACATCTCACTTAACTAGTTTTTTTTATAATTCTCTTTTCAAAGCTGTACTTGCCTTTTATTTATTTGTGGTTAGTTAAGTAAGTTGAACTACTGCAAGCATCACTTTCACTACGCTGTTTTCTTGCACTACTGCTGTTGCTGGTCCTGATTTGATCTTTTTTCTGTGTTCTGTCTACATCAAGAGAAGCAATACAGAATTTTATGATGTCTGAGTATAATTACAATATCAGATCATTTTGATAATTGTAGCCAAATGAAGCTTCTTGATACTTTGTGAACCATTTCCTTTATATTCTGAGCACACAAGATGGCGCTTTCGGTTTAAAGCAAAAGGCTCATGGAATTCAGTGTGCTTTCAACCTTTCGTGGAACAGAGCCATCTGGTGGGCTCAGAAAATCAAGGCGTATTTTCCATAGGAATATGTTAATTTAAAATGTATATTTTATAAACATGCAGAAGAATCATTCTTCATTATCATTATAATAACCCTATTGGAACAGAAGACTCAGTTGAAGAATGAGGTGCTGGTCAGGCCTTGTGGTGTTAGGACAGAACTGGTTTACATTCATATCATATTTGCTTCTGGTTTTCCAGGTGTCCCTTTGCTGAACTGGCCGTAGAAGATGAAGAGGCATCGGTTATTACCGCTCTGTGCCCTCCTAGGGGTCCTGTTTGCAGGACTCCTCCCTCAAATTGAGGCTCAGGAAGGTAAGTCAAACTAAGGTCATCTCAGCTGCAGTCAGCAGGCTGAGCTCATTTTGCAGATGATTTGTCAACTTTTTCCAATTTTACACAATACTCAGGAATCCATTTTTTCTTTTTTCCGTTTTTGCTCCCCTAAAAATGTACACTGTAGTCTACACCTGCACCTGTTCATATATTGCAAAAAAAGCAGGACTTGTCAAAAGTGCTCATGACATCCTAAGAAAACTAAATTCATTACAGTAATTAATTAAAATATTACATGGTTTTTCACTTTTAATGTTGGTTAACTGGCTATTTTTCAATTATTATTACATGGTTTTAATCTGATTTCAAACAATGTATCTTAACATTGGAGGAATAAAAATAGAATACCAAGTGCAGTCAGATGCTTCTGCTGAACAAAGCAGCAACATTTCAGTTGTGTTAAGCACCAAAACAATATTGTGGTACCAAACACACCAGGCATCTTTTCACTGGTCTTCACTTTTGTTCTCCAAACACTCTTTTGAAGATTGCGCACAGGGGTTGGGAGCCGATATATACTTTCTAGTGGATTCATCCTGGAGTATAGGAGAGGAGAACTTTAAGCATGTCAGACAATTTCTGTCCAGCTTGATACAATCACTGCACCAGGTTGGAGGGGAGAGGTTTAAATTTGCTCTTGTGCAGTACAGTACCAAGCCACAAACTGAGTTCCAGCTCAACCGCTACCCGACAACACAGGGAGTCCTGGCACACATCGAGGCTATGCCTTATCGTGGTGGGGGAACCCAGACTGGCCTGGGCCTGGATTTCCTGACTCGTACACACATGACCACTGCGTCGGGCAGCCGCGCTGTTGATGGCGTGGCCCAAGTGGTGGTTGTGCTAACAGATGGGCGCTCCCAGGATGACGTGGCCGAGCCGGCTCAGGTGCTGTGGCTGGCAGGCGTGGAGGTGTTTGCGGTCGGAGTTCAGGATGCAGTTGATTCGGAGCTCAGGGACATGGCTAGCAAGCCCTATGACTCTCATGTGTTCAGTGTAGACTCTTTCCTGACTTTGGGGGATATAATTCAAGATTTAGTGGTGGGGCTTTGTGACGCAGTGACCCGGTCAGGGGGTGGTCCTGTGGCAAACGAGGCCCCCGTGTCTGGAGGAGGGACAGGTAATGAAATGGGACCAGTGTCACTACCATTACTAATGTGTCTACATGTGCAGGACGAAGGTGCTGCATATGTGGCCGTGACTGGATTTTATTATTAACACAATCAAGTGTTTTTTTTTAACCACAATAACCTTTCACTGTCCACCTGCAAAATTAACATCACTTGTTTTGTCTCACCACACTTAATATTCACCTAATACTTTAAAAAAATAAAAAATCACTATTAGATCTGCATGTGATTGACGTCCCTACAGCATCTCAGATTAGGGTGTGCACAGAAATATAATAAAAGCAATAAAAGCAATGACAATGGATTGAAATAAAGCTATTTACAGTAAGTGTGCTCTTAAATTAGGCAGTTATTTCATTTCTGTGTTGGCATACAGCCATAACCTCAGGCACAGTTTAAGACAGCATTTCCAGATGATGCTTACTAGAATTAGACACTGCTGTGGTGAGAGGACACAATACAGACAGCAACAGAATAACATTGTAAAATACATATATTGACACCTCAGAAAGCCTTTGGAAAAGAAAATGGACTCAAGGATGCCTCACCCTGTAAAACATCACATCTCAAATCCAATCAGTGAACTCTTAACCATAGCTAACCATGCACCACTGCTTCTGTGTCTTGCATTTTGTATTCTTTTCTTTTGTGTTAGTCACAATGTCTATCTGTGTGAAATATTTGCAATACTCTGTATTTAAAACAGCGATGAACCTGCTTGGACTCATCCTTGACCTGCAAGTACTTTGAGAATATTTTTACATGTAGATGCCTTGAAATTCTATACAATATATTATGATTAATTACCAGAAGTTAAAATACAGGTGTAAAATGTGTCCATGAAAGGACATTTCTCTTGCCAGCATATATGATTCAACTTAAAATGAATTGGAAACACCAATATTCCAAAAACGTAATTAAATTTGTAAAGACTTTACATGAAATCACATGTAATATATTCTCAAATATTGTAGGCGTCCAGGATATGCCACAGGGTCATGGCTGGTCACTGTATCTGGGGTCCATAACAAGAGTCTGCATGGGATGGCTGAACTCAACGGAGTTTCTACAAGAGACACATCACACCAATTTAACAGAGAACTATGTAAAAGATTTAATGATAAAACAACAATTTTTTCATGCATTATTTTTATTTTTTGACTTGCAGTTGTTACCATAGTATAACCTCATAACACCCTTGGTTTTACATTTTTATTTCATTCAGATATATTTATAGTAAATAATAAGAAAATATTACTGAACCATGTAGTTAAATGTATTCATTATATTCACTATACACAATTAATATAATTTCATAGTAGCTTTGTTTTTTAATTTTCCCTACTTAAGGCTCAACAGTTGATTTTTATAATTCTCTTTAGCTTTTTAGTTCATGGTCACTCAGTCACAGTCCACATTTCTGACTATTAACTTTTTCTTTCTGTAAAAATGAAAATGTCATGCTTAGCTTTACATGTTGATGGATTTCTAATCTGCCCCTGATGTGGGAAAACATTAGTTTATCTGGGATTTAAATATGCTTTTTACCTAAGTAAGATTGCCCATCCTAGATGAGGAGAATGAGCTCATCAGTGGTTAGTATTCATGATGACAACAACAGTACATATCTTTAGGAAATCTCCTTGGTTCAGCCTACATGCAGTATGATGTGTTTTGCAATGTTTGATTGATTTGTTCACTTTCAATGTTACTTGACACACACAATGATATGCACGAGTTCTTTGATTGGATTCTTTGTCTCTGCCTCACCATGTTAACGCTTTCACAAGTTCCATTTTGTTGTGTTTTCTCTCTCTCTCTTCCCTTAAAGCACAAGATTCAGCTGACCTAGTGCTCTTAATTGATGGATCAGAGAACGTTGGAGCAGCAAACTTCCCCTTTGTGCGCGATTTGGTTTTGAGAATCATTGAGCCCCTTGATGTGGGCAGGGACACTGTTCGGGTGGCCTTGGCCCTGTACAACAGCGACCCACAGATAAAGTTCTATCTAAATAGCTATGACAGCAAATCATCAGTCCTGGAAGCGGTGAAGGGCCTTTCCTACTCAGGGGGCGATGAATCTAACCTGGGGTTTGCCATGGAGGAAGTAGCCAGCAGCCTTTTAAGCGAAACAGCTGGGGGCAGGGCTGACGAGGGCGTGCCCCAGATGTTGGTGGTTATCAGTGCTGGGCCGTCCACTGATGATACTGGTGCCGGTGACCGGGCCCTTAAGAGGGACAGAGTTATTGCATTCGGTGTGGCGATTGGTGACCCGGCCAGGGCAGATCTGGAAGCAGTTGCTACAGATAAAAGTTTTGTCCTGTCAGCCCGTGATTTCAGAACAGTGGCGCGCATGGGTGACCAGCTGCTCCCATTCATTAACGGGGTGGTCCAGCGCACCATTATAGTTCAGGACGAGTTCACCGAAGGTATGTAACTTCTCTGTAAATGTTGGCGAAGCATTGTGGTTGTAGATGGAGACTTAAAAAAGAAAAAGCCCTAAAGAACTCCTAATGAATGTAATATAGTGTACAAGGTAAGATGTGCTAGTGCCAAACTTGATATTGCTATATTCTCAATCGTAGTAAGGATGTTTAACAGAGGTGGTAATAACACATTAAACAATAGAAAAGTTCTCTACTTGAAATTTGACTAAGCTGCTGCAAATTTATAGATCCACACAGTTGACCAATAATTAAGAAAATCAACACAAGCTGAAAAGCTGCATAGAATTGCAGAATGGGTTGTGCCCATATCATATCACTAACATACTGTGTACCCAAATATATTCCTTGATATGTGATGTTTGGGTGGTTGCTTTGGTTTCTTTTTCTCCTTCTTTGGTATTGGGTCCTGTCTCGTCTCCTCGTGTTTGTGTCTTAGTCTCCTCCCTGGTCTTGTGTAGTGGTCTCTGTCTTTTGTTACCCTGTGAGTGTCTGTATGTTCTGTTTCCTGTTTTGTCTCGTCTTGCCTAGTTTAACTTCCTGTCTGTCTGATTGTCCCGCCCTGCCCTGTGATTCACCTGATGTATCACCTGTTCCTCCTTACCTCACTACCTCGTTACCTCTTGTATTTAACCTCTGTGTTCCCTTTGTCGTTTGTCTTTTCGTTTTCTGAGTACAATAAAGCCTTGGAATCCCCCCCCGGCCTTCTCTGCTTCTGGGTCCTCCCTCCGCTCCCGTCACACGATAGGGCTGAAAGTGTTTTGTAGTTATAAGTTCCTGCATTGAATTGAATATTTTTGTTGTTTTGCAAATGCAAAACGCATGCAGTTTATATCTGGATATCATCTTTGTTGTCCAACTTTAAGAAAGTTTTAACAATTAATACAACGTTCCAACAATCATTGCAATGCGGAGAACAAACACACTTGAAGTGCATGGCCCCCCTTTTGGGCAACTATATGAATGACCAAGACATAAAAAACAGGTATCATAAATGGAAATGGCATTTCGTTAAGGGCCGAAGTCCAGTGCCAATGTATTTTAATTTCATATTTTATTGATTAATCATGAATGTTATTCAGCATTTCTATTCATGTTCTAATCTTAAATTAAACTTTCTTTGGTACAATATATCTTGTCTATATGCAGCACAAAAACCTATCTTTGATTTTGATTGCAAATCCTAATTCAAACCTTATGAGAACACATGTTAAATTTAACATTTAAAAGGCGTTCATATTTTTTCTCCTATGTCAACATTAGTTCACACATATGTGAAATAGTTCAATCTAAATATAAATTATGTATCTAACTATTAAATATATATCCTTGGTGGGCTTTGGTAGCCCTTAGTACTTATAGATTTATTTTTATAATTTTTTATTCTCATATTAATGCATTTTCTGTTCTTTTCAGTGGTGGAAGTTGGCCAACGAGACATCATTTTCCTCATCGACAGTACAATGGGTGCAACGCTTATCAACTCGGTGCGAGAATTCATCAAGCGGTTCGTCGACATCATGCCGATTGGTCCAGATGGAGTTCAAGTGGGTGTGGCCCTGTTCAGCAATGCCCCCCGACTTGAGATTGATCTCAACTCCTATGGATCCAGGGAGGATCTAACTGCTGCATTGGGCGCAATCAAACCAAGACCGGGTCAGACCGTCAACATTGGAGCAGCCTTGGACTTCGTGCGGACGAATATGCTGCGGCCTGAGAGAGGCAGTCGTATCCAACAGGGGATACCCCAGCTTTTAATGTTGTTGACCAGTAAAAAGTCCAGTGACAGTGTGGAAGAACCTGCTTTAGCCCTGCAGCGACTGGGCGTGTTGACTCTAGCTGTGGGTTCCAAGGCCGCGACGGAGAACGAGCTGCGGCAGATTGCCTTTGCTGACAGTGTTGCGTTCCTTCTGAAAGACCTACGAGCACTGGTTCGCAACCCAAAGGCCATTGTTGATGCGCTCTCCACTCTAGCTGGGGTGGTGGTTACTGAAACGCCCACTGAGCCAGGTACTGCTTTGTCTTTCACGAACATCTACTACATTTTAAAAATATATTTTGTCATTATTCAATGAATGAAATGGAAATATACAGATAAGTGACAAATTTCAAGGAAAACCTTGAATAAATAAGTGGAAAAACAACAAATGCAGATGCTTCGGAAGAGTTGTGCTGCGTGATAAAATTGAGCAATCAAAATCCTCCTTTGTTGTATGAAAAATGCCACTGAACAAGTTGGAAATTGTGAACCAACCTACTTCCCAGCGCTATCACTGAACCTCCAAAAAGGGAAATCTCTTTCGGAGGATTTGGAAGTCTGGGATGAATGGTGTCCCAGTCACAGAGTTTACAATACTTAGGACAGGATTGAATTTATGATGGTGGCAATTATTTGGGCTTCAAAACAATGAACATGAGATAAACAGTAGAAATATGTTTTAGTAATCAGAAGGCTGATGCTGATGGCTATAGGCAGCCAATTTGTAAGTTAGAGTGTTTGCTGGCTATGGCAACTAGTGCCAGCTTAGCCGTGTCATCGGCTGAGTCTAAGTACAAGGCCACATAAACATGAACACGTACAGTTTAAGGGGCATTACATGACTCTTTTGGAGCAAGATAATGCTAGTTCAGCTGTGAGCTTACTTAGTTGTAAGTATTATCAATAGAACTAAGTTTTTAATTGAGTAAACAATTATTTAAATACTTAATATTAGTGGTGCTTTCACACCTGAGCAGTCTGGTCCATTTAACCTAAACCTGGAGCACTTTGTTGGATAGTTCAGTTTGTTTGTGGTGGTGTGAAAGTGAAAAAAATGCAACAATCTTGCAACTTCAACCCCAAATCCCACTGAATCTACTGAACTATAGGTGTAAAAGTGCACTTAATTTACATAAGGGATGACCAGCAACATACATTGCCAAGAAACATATTAAGTTAAAAATTCACTGCCTTTTGTCTTCAGCATCTCAGAGATTGTTTCTGTTTTTTTGATTGCTGAGAGAAAAATAAATATTCTTTTTGGGGTGTGTGCATTGATAAATGTGTGTCCTCTTACCCAACTATTAGCTTATAGGGATGAAAACAAGGGCCCAGACCAAAGACTCAACTTCACAGCATATACAGATAACTGTTTCAATCATTTGAGCTATTATTGTGTCCGTAACAGTGTTACATCGTCCTGAGCCTGAAATTATATGTACTTAGTATTATAAAGAGGACAATTTGTTTTGTTTTTTTGTGCTTTTCCCTAGTGGTGGAGATAACCACAGTGCAGACTCAAAAAGTGGTTCGAGACATTGTCTTCCTTGTGGATGGATCCAACTACATTGGCAGCAGTAACTTTCCCTATGTGAGAGATTTCATCATCAACGTGGTCAACCAGCTGGATGTTCGTCCTGACAGGGTAAAGATTGGTCTCCTGCAGTTTGCCGAGAGCCCAAAAATTGAATTTTATCTGAACAGCTACAGCAACAGGGAAGATGTTGTGAATAAAATCTCTCAACTCAGGCTGACTGGAGGCTCAGTTTTGAACACAGGAGCTGCCATGAATTATGCCCTAACCAACATGTTCCAGCCATCAACGGGGTCACGTAGGAGGCAGGGAGTCCAGCAAGTGTTGGTTCTGATCACAGGTGGTCCAGTCCAGGATCAGGCTAAAAATGCAGCTGATAGATTGGCTCTTGCTGGTGTCTTGACCTTCACGGTCAGTTCTGGGCAAGCAGATGAAGCCTTAATGAAAACAGTTGCCTTTGTTGAAGATCTGGCTTACCATGAAACAAGCTTCTCATATTTGCCAGCTCTGGCTGAACAAATAATGCCAAAGTTGATAACAGTGGTTGGCGATACAGATATTACAGAAACATCATTCCCTGATGAAACTGGTGAGTGTTTCTTTTAACATACAGTATATCTGTTTCAATTACTGAAACAAATGTGACTTACATAAAGGTTTCCCTGGTATCATTGTCTTTGTTTTCCCCCAGATGTGGTTGTTGGAGGAGAAAGAGATGTTGCCTTTCTCATTGACGGCACAGAAAATGTCAGAAGAGATTTTGCCTACATCCGAGATTTTATCCTTAAAGTCATCGAACCACTTGATGTTGGGATTGACAGGGTGCGAGTTTCAGTGGTTCAACACAGCGAGACGCCAACTCCAACTTTCTACCTTAACTCTTATCAGACCAAAGATGAGGTGAAAAGAGCGGTCACAGAAATGACATTGGCTGGTGGACGTACTCTTAACACAGGAGCTGCTCTAAGATTCATGAAGGACACCATCTTGTCTGAAAGTTATGGTAGCCGCGCTTCACAAAATGTCCCTCAGTTCCTGATCGTTTTGGCTGCAGGCAGGTCCAGGGACAGTGTAAAGGATTCGGCTGGCGCGTTAAAGACAGGCGGAGTTGTACCTTTTGGTGTTGGTGTCAAGGATGCAGACCCAAAGCAGATTGGGGAAATTTCACACAACCCTTCCTTTGCCTTCAACGTGAGGGAATTCAGCGAGCTGAGCACCGTCACACAAAGGCTCAACAACTACGTGAGCCTACCAAGTGAAGAGCTGAGCGTAGTTCTACGGGAAGGTAAGCTAAATCTCTTTCCCTAGTGGCGTTTTAAACCTACTGTAAGAAAACAACACTTCGACTGATGTTTTCGGTGCTTTAACTGAATTTCATTTGTTGTCTTAGTACAAAGCAATGCTGCAAAAAGAGATATTGTGTTCCTCCTGGATGGCTCTGATAACACAATAAATGGATTCCCAGAGATAAAACTCTTTGTTAAGAGCATAGTGGAGAGCCTCTCTGTCAATGAGGGCCAAGACAGAGTGTCTGTGGTTCAGTTCGCTAATAACCCTGAGGTCAACTTTTATCTGAGTTCCCACAAGGCAAAGGATGACATTATAAATGCCATAGATAATTTAAGGCACAAGGGTGGGAGGCGCCTTAACATCGGGGGAGCTCTCCAGTTCGTGAGGCACAGTGTCTTCACTTCCTCAATGGGCAGTAGAAGACTAGAAGGAGTGCCCCAGATCTTAATTCTTCTAAGTACAAAACCGTCCACTGATAACGTGAGAAGCCCGGCTATTGCTCTTAAAGAGCATGGAATTGTGTCAGTGGGGGTTGGAGTGGGAGATGCCAATCGTTCAGAGTTGGAAATGATTGCTTTCAAGCCTGGTTTTATATACAAAGTCACTGATTTCTCCAACTTACCCTCAATCCACTCACAAATTGTTGATACACTGAACATAAACAAAGAAACTGTGGAAACCATGACTGGAATCTCAGATTTAGTAGGTAAGAATTCCACATTTCAATATATGCCTAAAATTGGAGTAAAGAATTTGTCTTCAGAATAAAAGTGTTTACTCTCTGTTATACTCTCTCTCAAATGTACTGTATTTAACATACATTTCTAGTGTGATGATATTATTACTTTTCTTATTTTTTCTTATTACCCTTGCTTGAATATCTATACTGTTTCAAAAAGGAAGTGTTCTGTATTTCTTAGGCTTTGACGAATGTTGCCCACTTAATTCCTCTTTCCAATTGTCCGCATCAATGAGTTGACAAATTCTTTCATACATCTTTTCTGATAAAAAGATGGTTCTTAGAAGTTCTGCTTGAAATAACACTTTCAGAGAAGTGGTTCATCTTTCTTTTAATGATCATCCTCTGAGCTTGCTCATGCTGATCAAAATGCAGCGTAGAAAAGTCTTTAACGCACAGTTCGTGAATTCTCTTTTTATCCATTACCTTGTTGGCACAGGGAGCAATAAGAGGGACATAGTGTTTCTCCTCGATGGGTCAGATGCTTCTAGAAATGGACTCCCAGCTATTCGTGAGTTCATCAGAAGAATGGTGGAAGAGCTGGACATTGGCGAAGATAAGGTTCGAGTGGCTGTCATACAGTATAGTAATGACACCAAAGTTTACTTTAACCTAAAAACTCACAGATTAAAAAAGGCCATCATCTATGCCGTGAGAGGTCTCCGCCATAAAGGCGGAAAAACTCGGAATACTGGAGCTGCTCTACAGTTTGTGCAAGACCATATTTTCACGACTTCGTTTGGGAGTAGACGCCTTGAGGGAGTCCCTCAGATTCTGCTTTTACTGACAGGTGGAAAGTCCAATGATGATGTTTCAGGAGCAGCATTAGACATGAAACAAAACGGAGTTCTGTCTTTCGCCATTGGAATGAAAAACACTGAACAGGAGGAGCTTCAAAAAATTGCCTCCTCCTCCAGATTTCTTTTCAACCTTCCTGTCTTTGGTGAACTTTTGTCCATTCAGCCAGAGATAGCTGCATTTGTCCAGGCCGAAATACAAATTGAGCCTCCCACTATTGTAGGTAAGAAGTGTCACAGATTCATTTTTGAGAATGAATCAAACAGACTCCCCTTATGGCTGTGGTTGAATACACTTGATCTTTCATAGTTTGAATTGCAATGAAACTGCATCATCTTCTGAAACATGTCAGTCGATCAGTTTCATGTTTCTCAAACTGTCTCCACTGGCTCGTAGCAACTTCCTTGTTACGCTGTTTCTTTTTTGGCTCTCATCCTTCTTCTTGTACCTTGGGGGGAGTCTTTCTTGACAGCCCCACATCAGCAAATGTCATTTCTTTCTATTCTTAAGCTCTTTCTTGAGCCAATGATAATCACATCATTGACCGTATAGTTGGAGTTAAAGAAGAATACTGAAATCTTTTTCAGCTTTCTACATCTTTCATTTGTGAAAGAAGAATTGGCCTCTTATCTTATCTATATGAGTTATTTCCAAGTTTCTCAATAATTACTTTTTCTACCAGTTTTCTTAAATGTTCTTGCATCTAACTCCTTGTTTACCACAGTTAGTAGTTTGACTTTCAATTACCAGCTCTTCTGGCTTTACCAACCATCTTATGTGTAATGATTGCACCACAATAATATTTTAACTTATGTATTACATGTCTCATTCCTAAACAAGATTTTCCTATTCTGTTTTAGTTGAATTAGAGTCCCCTCAAAGAGACATAGTGTTTCTATTGGATGGGTCAGATGACACACAGAGTGGGTTCCCAGCAATGAAAAGTTTTGTCCAAAGAGTGGTAGAAACACTCAGTGTTGGTGAGGACAAAGACCGTGTGTCTGTGGTCCAGTATAGCAGAGATCCAGAGACACATTTCAGTTTGAACACCTACAAAGAAAAACAAAATGTTCTTGCTGCTGTCCAGCAGTTAAACCATAAAGGGGGCAGACCCCTCAACACTGGGGCAGCTCTTGACTATGTGAGGAAAAACGCTTTCACTGATTCCTCTGGGAGTCGGCATCAAGACGGTGTCCCTCAGATATTGATTCTGTTGAATGGGGGAAGATCTCAAGATGATGTTGCAAGTGCCGCTGCCGCTCTAAAACAGGACAACGTTGTTCCATTCTGTGTGGGAACGAGAAATGCGGACATACTTGAGCTCCAAATGATTGCATACAACCCTTCCTATGCTTTCTCTGTGCTTCGGTTTGATGATATGGGTAGCATCCATCAACAACTTGTGTCGTTTGTGAAAAGGGTGCCTCGACAGCAGCCAAGACTGAAATCACACAATGTATTGGGTAAGACTATCTATAAATCTTAGCCATAATATTTTTTATTACTATTGGATAACTCTGTGTAACTTACTGAGAGTCATATTTATGTCTGTCACAGATCAAACTGAATCCATTCAACGCGACATTGTATTTTTACTGGATTCTTCGGATGAAATGCAAAATGACTTTAAGGCAATACTTGGCTTTGTTGAGACAATGGTGGACAAATTCAATGTGGATGAGAACAAAGATCATGTGTCAGTGGTGCAGTACAGCAGCACACCATCTGTTGAATTTTTTCTAAACACATACAAAACACAGCAGGATGTTGCTGCCAACGTGCAAAGTGTCAGGCATAAAGGAGGCACGCCCCTCAATACCGGTGCAGCCCTTCAGTTTGTCAAGGATAATGTTTTTACCACCTCCGCTGGAAGTAGGCACCAACAGGGTGTCCTTCAGATTCTGGTTCTCCTTACTGGTGGACGTTCCAGTGATGATGTCAGAAATGCTGCAGAAAACTTGAGAGGAATGGGTGTTTTGGTATATGTGGTGGGAACAAAGAATGCAGATACCCTTGAAATCCAGTCTGTTTCACAGGAAGCCAGTCACGCTTTCTTTGCTGCAGACTCCAGTGATCTGTCAGGCATTGAACAAGAAATGTTTTCTGTCATCGAGAAGAGTGAGACCCCTTCTGTCAAACCGGCATTGTATGGTAAGACATTGTGATGACTTGACGTTATATGCCGTGTGCACAACTTCATGCATTATCAGACTGACGTGGACCTCAAGTCATTTATTCCATATGAAGGTTAATGATGGACAGTAACAGACTAGTACCCTTTTGGTCATGATGACCGTTTTAGGCTTTCCTCATGTTATTTTAGCACTGTTCCAGTGATTGTGTAAACAAAGATGGTCCTCTAAAATAGTAGAGCAAGTGGTGCACACAGGGTTAGTGAACATTTGCAGAACATTTGTGGTAAGAAACACTTATCCCAATTTCCCAATGTTTGTTTAAATGCTTGTGTAATTACAGATCCCAACAGAAGAGACATTGTTTTTCTGCTTGATGGTTCTGATGATTCTCAGCAAAGATTCCCAGAAATTAAAGATTTTGTGCAGAGAATAGTGGCGGCAATAAACATTGATGCAAACAAAGATCACGTGGCTGTGGTCCAGTACAGCAACACAGTGGAGACTGAGTTTAACTTGGGCCGTTACTCAACAGAGGATGAGGTTCTTGATAGAGTAAGAGGCCTCAGCCACAAAGGAGGTTATCCTCATAACATTGGAGCAGCTCTCCAGTATGTAAGGGAACAAATCTTTACTTCTGACTCAGGAAGTCGACTTCTTGAAGGAGTTCCACAGATACTCATACTACTGAGTGGTGGGAGATCTGGAGATGACATAAGAACTCCAGTCAGAATGCTGAAAGAGACGGGTGTCATTTCAATTGCCATTGGAACAACTGATGCTGACACCCTAGAGATGCAGACAGTATCTCATGAACCCAATTATGCAATCTCTATTACTGATTATGAGGAGCTTCATACTGCTAAGCAGGATGTGTTGTCACTGTTAAGAGATGCTTCGCACCATGTAGAGCAAACCACTCCCCAAAAGGGTTTTGGTAAGATGCAATGTTTTAACCTTTTAGCTTTAACATGGACTGAGATGATTTTCATTGACTGAATTATTGGGGACTATCACTGTAGCTGTTTACCTTCAGAAAATCACAAGGCCTTTGTTTCTCCATCTTTTGTCTTTGTTACAGATTCTGAGAAACATGATATAGTATTTCTTATTGATGGATCATATGACTCACGCAATGGTTTTGAAGAGATACGAGGCTTTGTTGAAAAAATGGTTGAAAGTTTAAATCTAGATGAAAACAGAGACCGAGTGGCTTTTGTTCAATACAGCCGTGATGCCACCGTCAATTTTTACCTGAATTCCTACTCATCCAAGAACGATGTGCTCAATTCCATAAGAACAATAAGGCATAAGTTGGGGAGACCCCTCAACATTGGCAAAGCACTGGAGTTCGTCAGAGACAATGTCTTTGCTGCTTCAGTTGGCGGCAGACGTGCAGAATCAGTCCCTCAATATCTGTATGTATTTAGTGGTGGAAGATCAGGGGATGATGTCAGAGGACCAGCACAGTCTCTCAAAGAAAATGGGATAAAGACTTTAACTATTGGAACAAAGAATGCTGATACATTGGAAATGCAAACAATCTCTTTCACGCCAGCACATTATTTTCATGTTACAAACTTTCAAAATCTGCAAAGCATCCATCCATCTGTAAAAGCTACATTGAGCGGTGCTCAAGAAACAACTGACATTCCTGGTAAGACCTAGAAAATAATTAGCATTTTAGAGACATGGAAATAAAAGTTGTATTCCATGGGTATGTTTCTGTCTACAACAAATGTGGTTTTGTAAAATGTTTGTATCCATTTCAGATACCTCCACAAGTCCAGAATTAAAACTCCAGAGTGCCGATGTTGTTTTTCTCCTTGATGGCTCTGATGATATGCAAGCGAGTGAAAGACAAATTTTGGATTTTGTCAAAGAGCTTGTCATGCAATTAGAAATTGGGCCAAACAAAGTACAAATTGCTTTGATTCAGTACAGCACAGAGCCCACTGCTGATTTTCTCCTGAACACTCACTCACTAAAAGACGAAGTCTTGAGTCATTTGAACAATGTGAAACTGAAAGGAGGGTTCACTGTGAACACGGGTGTAGCCCTTGATTATGTGAAGAACAATGTGTTCACTGCTTCAGCTGGAGGCAGAGCCCAGCAGGGAGTCCCACAGATACTGATTCTCTTGAGTGGGAGAAAGTCAGACGATGATGTCTTAGTTCCGATGGATGGACTGAGAAATGCTGGAATAGTCATTTTCAGTGTTGGAGTGAATGATGCAGATAGGCTGGCGATGGAACAATTAGCACACAGTTCTAGGGCGCAGTATTTTATCAAGGATATTTCTGACTCACTTGTTGTAAGACAACAGTTGCTTTCAGACATTGCATCTCACAAACACACTGTCAGCCCTGGCATAGGTGAGTAAAACAATAATATTAATTAATTTAACTTTATACCTTATCTTTAATAAATCTGTTATTACTAGGCACATCTACTAATATCTGTATATATTCACAACCTGTAAACTGCAAATATTTACAGCAAATCAGATTTCTGTGGCATTTTGAACTAACACAATTTACATGATTATGGAATTTTCTAGGTTCAAGCTCCAGTGTGAACAGAGATATTGTCTTTCTCATTGATGGATCTGATGATGTCAGGAGTCAATTCTCTGCTGTACGAGAATTTGTTGCAAAAATGGTTGAGAGCTTTGACCTAAACCAAGGAAAAGATAAAGTTGCTGTTGTACAGTATAGCAACAATGCTGAACTCAGTTTCAATCTGAATACTTACAACACAAAAGATGATGTTCTTAAGCACGTCGCAAGCTTAAAACCAAAAGGCGGAAGGCCTCAGTATATCGGAGCGGCGTTGCAGTTTGTGAGGGACAATGTCTTTGTTTCAAATGCTGGAAGTCGACATCATGAAGGTGCCAAGCAGATACTTGTTATGCTGGCTGGTGGGAGATCTAGAGATTCTCCACGAGGCCCAGCAAGCATGCTCAAGGCTGCAGGGGTTGTCACATTTGCAATTGGGTCAAGAATGTCAAATTCAGCTGAGATGCAACTCATATCTTCTGACCCAAATCATGCATACTCAGTCCCTGATTTTGTAAATCTTTCTGGTATTCAACAAAGTTTGATGAGTCATCTTACTCAAATGGGGGATGAGAAGGAAACTATAACAGGTAAGAATTTAGATTATTTTAATCATTATTACATAATCAATTTCATTGTTAATCCTGTATATTTATATAAACAATTGTAAATATAAATATACAAATAAGCCAATAAATAAGTAGGTTTTTCATTCAAATGAATACTATTAGTTATTTCAGGTAACCTTTATTTCATAAGTCCACATTTAGTATTTGAGGGAACCTTTATTTCATAATGACAGATTTTTTTGCATTTCCTTCCCTTTGATTTACATTTTTTATATTTTAATGAAGGGACCGTGGTATCTCACAGATTCCGTTCAAAGAAACTAGTAGGCATGGCCATGGTCCCCCAGCACGGGGAGCCAGGTTTACAGTGGGCTGGTGGCCAGCAAAGCTCTGGAAAAGTAGCTGCAACCTGAAGAAAATGCCAGCAGCAACATTCGACCCAGCAGTGGGGTCTGGTCCCCATGGTCTGATCCAAGGAAACTTTCTGTTGCTGCCATTAAGTTTGCTGATCGTATGGGAAGTTGGAGGGAGGTTGGAGTCAGACAATGGGGATCGGCCCCCAAGTGCCGCTCCATTGTTTCGACCTCTCACTAACCTGAATAATTCCCTTCGGTCCTACATCCCACTAGTCTGACGTCCCTTTGTTTCGAAAGAATAAACCCTCTGCTCCGACATCCTATTGTT
>NC_045743.1:17279502-17281178 GCF_008692095.1 Etheostoma spectabile | reverse complement strand
AGCTAGGCTTTTGTGGATCACCTCCTATAATCTAAAATCTGAAACAACAATAACAAGTAAAGTAATTTTTCTCAAGCTTATTACCACATTTAAATGTTTATCTATCCTAATCCACTAAATCTCTGCACCGGTTTGCATGCAGTTTAGTGTCACAAATGCCCTGTAATGTGACCCCATGTGTCCAGGTCCTATCCCCTGACCGAACAGCTTTCCTAACCTTAACCACTCAAGGTCAAATGCCTAACCCCAACCAATCGGCTATCATGACCTACATAAAAAGCCAATATGGTCAGAACAATGGGACGTCAGAGCAGAGGTTTTTTTTTCTTTCTTCAAAACAAAGGGACATCGGACAAGTGGGCTGTAGGGCCAAAGGGAATTTTTCGGATTATTGAGAGCTGTGGGTGTAGCTGCTGCTGTTTTTTTCCAAGTATCAGCTAGCTACCAGCCCGCTGGGACCTGGTCCCCGGGGCTGGGGTTTTGGGCTGGCTCTGGTCTGTCTGTGAAGCTGGGATGACACGCTCTACTCCTGCCAAGTTGTCTCAACAGCGGGGACCATGGCACTGCACTAGCTACTGATCCTGAAAACCAGAAGAAACTGTCAATCTCATATTTTATTTGCTCTGGCAGATAATGATATTCTGGCGATACCAGGTTGCTAGCTAGTTGCTTTAATATTCGGAGTCAATTATGTATAATTCTGAGTCTGTGATATAATCATGCCCCATTCATTTGAATATTCAAAATGGAAATAAAGGGAGGGAAATAAACAAATGTGGCAATATGAAAGTTCCATTAAAAAAAACGTTGTCATTTGAAATGTTTTGAAAATGACAACATTCCATTTATTTTTCATTCATTCCAGTTGTATTTATACTAGAGAGATCATTGAGGGGCCAGCCTGATATACAATGACATTGAGTTGGTTACATGGACAACGAAAGGAAATTTAAAAAACTGTTTTTCCTAATTCAGGACAAGGTTGTGGAACATTAATTAAAAACCAGTCTGCAGAGCAAGTTTAATTAGGTTTCTCGGAGTTACGAAGCAGTTGCATAATGTAATATGTTTTAAAACATGGGCCTTGAAGATAAAGAGATACCAGTAAGCATCACGTCTTTCTTGCAGAGAAGACAACCCAATCCTGTCATATAAAATACAATGATATAAAGCTTTTTACCTAAGTCGGAACAAATTAGTTGATGGGAATTTTGAATGAGAGCTTCATTATAATACTTTTGAATATTTAGAGAAATGGCATTATATGCAGAAGCACTATGTAATGTGCCATGACTGTACACAAACATCTGCAGGGGTGTTAGAAATACTTACATAGGCTCTGCCACTGTAATAGTTAAAGTGCTCTTGGCAATTTTTGCAAGTTTATTTTTTCTTGTTTTAAACCCAAATGAGAACCCATAAAACCAACAGTAACTGGTGAGAAGGTGGCTTCTTTTTACATTGTAAGATCATGGTAGGATGAAAATTGAACAGTATTAAAAGGTCAGCCAGTGCCATATTAACATAACAGTGTTTCAGCATTAGTAAAGTAAATGAAAGTTGTAAACAAGGTTAGATTTCATCATCTGACTTTTGCACGGGAAAACATTTGACAAATGAACCTAAATATGTCTGAAATTCTATATTCCTTAGTGGAGAGACAACCATCAGGAAGG